>NC_139254.1:9801540-9963358 GCF_977018435.1 Lepisma saccharinum | reverse complement strand
GTGGCGGTGAAATTTTATTGGGGCGCTTCTATGAAGAGGAACTCTCTAAAACTAAATACCCCGACACGTACCTTATTGAAAAAGTTTTGCGTAAGAGAGGCAACAAACTTTTGGTGAAATGGCTGGGACTTCCGGAAACA
Organism: Lepisma saccharinum; assembly: GCF_977018435.1. Taxonomy (NCBI): domain Eukaryota; kingdom Metazoa; phylum Arthropoda; class Insecta; order Zygentoma; family Lepismatidae; genus Lepisma; species Lepisma saccharinum. The sequence continues at coordinate 9,963,218 of NC_139254.1, read as the reverse complement.
AGTTGGATCGATTCAAACAAAGTGATTCTATGAGTACGTGGAATGTTGTGAAACGTTTACCTAATTCGGAAAGTGGAAGGAAGAAAAAGAACGGTGAATTGCTTCCCGACAGCATCCGCTGTCTGATCGTAGGTCCTTCGGGGTGTGGGAAAACAACACTGCTCGTGGACAATTTTCTCCTCGCACCGAATTGGTTAGATTGGAAGAACAGGCATCTGTACGTGTTCTCGAAAAGTTTGGAGCAATCCAAATACCAGCAACTGATGAAACTGTACGATGGTCTGGACATTGCAACGTTCGCCTCGGAAATAAAACCACTTGACGATTGTCGTGAAAATTCAGTTGTTGTGTTCGACGACGCCATCCTGGAAAATCAAAATGAAATTCGCAACTTTTTCACGCAAGGTCGTCACAAAGGAATGGATTGCTTTTACCTAGCTCAAACGTTTTCCAAAATTCCAAAACAGTTAGTACGCGACAATGCTAATTTCATATGTTTGTTTCGTCAAGATCACACCAACCTCAAGCACGCGTACGATGACTACGTAGGCGGAGACATGAACTACAATCAATTTTCGGAAGGCTGCTCTTCTTGCTGGAACGGTGACGATTTCGGATTCGTGACGATCGACATGACGAGGAAACCCAACGACGGAAAATACAGAAACAAAATCAACGACTTTCTAAACGTTGCAACGTTGTGAGAAACGACGTATATAAATAACGTCATGAGGAAACGAAAAATTGAAGACGAAAATCTCAAGCTTCGCGATTACCTCGCGAAACGCTTCAAAGGTTGGAAATCCGAGAATCGCGGATTCTACGAAGAGAAGAAACGTCAGGATCAACCTGTGATCGATGCCATCAGCGGTCTAGGTAAAGAAATTAAAAGTGTCACGGAACAAAATAAAAATTTGATTAATGAACTCGTACCGCTCGCAGCTAAAAGTTATGCTGTACCCACGCCCATTTCGAGCATTCCTTCGACGCCGTTCGAACTGAAGGATGCACCGGCACGACGTCGAGCCATAGGCAGCACGTCGTCGTCTTCGGATAAAATCGAGTTGGGACCTTTGGCACGAGACTACCTGAGCACGGGGAAGTTCGACAAGGATGAAGTGTTCGGATTGTATCCCAGCATGGAAACCAACGAAGGCGGCGGTGTGGTGTGGAAGATTGGGAAATCGAAGGTGACCTTCGAAGGCAACGATATTAAAGTCAATTTAGGCGACAAGGATAGTTGGACCAGGTATCCGGGTACGGTGGGACTGTGGGAACTCGTCGCCAAAAAGCAGCCGAAAGATTACACCGACGAAGATTACCAAAGTTACAAGGAAATTCTGATCATGACGGATGCCTTGTACCAAAACAACGACGCCTCGCAGAATAGGGTGAAATCGAGCAGCGGCGAGAAGTACAGGAATCTCATCAAACCGATTTGGAACCAGGTCAAAACAGGCAGCGGCGTCAAACGCTACAACACGTTACCCAAAGAATTCGTTTGGGTGGACGACGTTAGGAAACTCGTGGACCGATTGTTGGTGATAGCCGGCGAAGAGAATGCAGGCAACCGTAATTTCTACAACGAGAAGGTTGGCATCGTGGACATGATCAGCACGAAACTTTCCAACTTCATCGTGAACGATGACAAGGGCATAGGTTACCTCATCAAAATCATCAACACGCTGCCTCCGAAATTTTGGAACGTGGCCGAAGGAAAGGGGCTCGTAAACGACATCATCAACAAGTTACCTTTCGAGATGCATTTACCTGGCTACCAGTACTGCGGACCGGGTACCAAACTCGAGAAAAGATTGGAGAGAGGAGACAAGGGTGTGAATCCGTTGGACGCGGCATGCAAAGATCACGACATTGCTTACAACACCACGCAGACGGATCTGGATGCACGTCACGAAGCAGACAGAAAGTTAGAGCACGCAGCTTTCGAAAGATTCGTCAGCAGAGACGCATCGCTGGGTGAACGGGTCGCCGCACTGGGTACCACCATCGCCATGAACACGAAACAAAAATTGGGGTGGGGTATATAAATAACATACAGTAAAAAAAAACAACATGGCTTGCATAACTGATTTGCCACCCGAGCTACTATCTAAAATATTCAAAAAGATAGTAAACGGAGATGTTAATAAACTTCTAATCATAGCAAGAACAACGCCGGAATTTCGCATCCCTTGTGAAATGGTTCTCAAGGACCTTCTTCGGGAGATCAGCGGCCTGAGGTGCGGTGATCTCAACATTCTGCTTTCGGCTGCAGGGGAGAAATTGAACGATAGGTCGGACGAACTGCACGAGGCAAGGCAGGGAAGAAGACGGTATACTGATGATTGGTACAAGTCTATGCAGGAGACGGAAGATATCACTACGCACATCATCGCATTTTCCGAAGCACGGACTTTCTTCCTCTGTTAAAAAATAATAATATATATATACGTGTCAAAAAAACTTGATATATAAATAACACACATCGTGAAAAAAAAATAATCTTCGGTATATATAAATAACACACATCGTGAAAAAAACAATTAAATTTCTCTAACACACACACTGAAATTTTTCTCTTCTTCGATATGACAACTGAAAAAATGAGTGATCTCCAAGCATTAAAACAAATGCTAAATTTGTCATTTGAGTATGTAAAAATTCGGGAATTGGAAGTCGACAAATCTTACACGATAACTTCCGGTTCAATCGTTTCTACCCAGTATGGCCCCAAGGTACGCCTGTTGCTCAACGCACAATACAGTTTATTTTTACCAGATCGATACGCTAACATGTTATCGGACGAGAAGCTATCTATTTTAATCGAGAACAAAACTCAAATCGTGTACAAGGGGACAAAGGAACTTCTTGGCAAGAAAACAAAGCACGTAATAGAATTTGTGTAGCGACTGCGAGGTCTTGAAAATATATAAATAACATACCGTAAAAAACTACACAAAAAAAATCTCAGAATATATATAAATAACATACCGTGAAAATAATATATAGAGCATCAACATGAAGCCCAAGGGTGTCGTGTACCAGATACCATATTCGAATCTAAAAAATCTAGGTACCATCGATGGGTTACTCACCAAGAAACAACGCGAGAAGAAACGTTCTTGCTTGTCGAAAGGACATGGAATGAAATTGCTGCTCAGCACACCTCAATTGAAAAGGTTGCAGCGTTCGCGGAAACAGCAAAAGATCGGAGGTTTCATATTCAGCATCCCGGCCATCCTGGCAGCATTGGGGGCCGTTGGAAGTTTGGCCGGCGGAAGTGCCGCCATTGCGAAAACCGTCATCGACTCGAAGAAGAACAAGGCGGAATTGGAAGAACAGAAACGTCACAACCTGGCCATGGAGAAGAAGGGGAAAGGTATAACCAAAAAACAAAAAAGCAACCTCGATGCTTTGAAGAAATATAAAAAAAAGAAACAAAAGCACTCACCAACCGAGACATTGAATCTCTGATCGAACCGTTACAAATCAAACACTTCAGAGGAGTTTTCATGTCCGACTCGTTACCTTCAAGCGTCAAAAGAAGAGAATGCGGAGTAGTCAACTTGGACGGCCAAGAAAATCCAGGCACGCATTGGATATGTTACCACAAAAACGATGATAAAGCATTCGTTTTCGATTCTTTCGGAGGTGTTCCACCTACAAATTTAGTTCATTATCTGAAAACAAGCAAAACCTCCATATACTACAACGACGAACGCATTCAAGATTTCGGAGACGTGAACTGCGGTCATCTCTGCCTCTCCGTGCTCGCGTTTCTCTCTAAAATAAATAACCCTACGATCGAGGATTTCCAGAAAGCATTGTGGAACCTCAAACAGCATCACTAGGATGGGCGTGTTCCATCTCACGAGCGAATCTTCAATCTTGAAACTCACGCTGCACGACGACATTGTCTATCCTAAATCCGTGGCTCTGCGTGCATTCTACAGCATGTACCTCATACCTAATGTTACGCAGCACAACAACAAAATTAGCGTCGGAAGCGAACACATCGTCGTCACGCCAGGACAATACAATCTTTCCACTTTGCAAGCTCAGTTACCCAAAGGCACGTACCTTTCTCAAAATTCGGTCACGCACAGAGTGGAAATCCTGTCGGCGACGGAGACCGTGGACCTGGGCACCATAGGAGAACTTTTAGGTTTCGAGAACAACACAAAACTCGAAGCTGGCATCAAGCACGTGGCAACAAACATTCCTAAATTTTTGGCCATAGAAACTCTGAACGTACACTGCAACGTGGCAGAAGGTATGATCACGAAATCCTCGGACGGATTGTTAGGAAGTCACAAGCAGACGGGAATCATAGCCACTTTCAAACCAAGTTCCGAATTCATGGAACCGATCATCTACACGCCCTCTTCGCCGATCTATTTTCCAGTATGTCGCAACCGCATAGACGACATAGAGTTGGTGGTGACGAACGAGAAAGGAGACGTGGTAGATTTCGCAGGTGCAACAACTACTGCCATCGTGGAGATCAACGTATAATAAATAACCATACATGTAAAATGGAGCAAATCGAAAGTTACGAATTGCAATCTTTCCCTCCCAACCGTCGCACGTTCGCCAATCTCAACGAGGCGAACAGGGAGATCGAATACGACGTTGACGTAGGCGATGGGTTCATTCATCCTCACAGAGCGGACCTCTACCTTCAATTCGACGTGGTGAAGAAAGAAAGCGGAGACACGTTTCCCGCAGCAGCAAACTTGATACTCGTAGACAACTTCGTGCCTCACCTGTTCTCGCAGGTGGAGGTGAGGAAACACAACACCGTCATTGACAGAATAGATTATCCAGGCATCACGTCGACGGCAGTGGGAACGTTGAAATTATCCAAAACGGATGCAGCGTACTATCAGGCGGGAGGATTCGAAGCCGGGACCAAAATATCGACGAAAAGTCACACAGTGCTCTTTCCCATGCGTCTGCTGCCTGGTTTCTTCTCGGACTACAAGGAGATCATGTGGAAGGGAGGACTGCGCGTTACGTTTCGAAGAGCGGCCAACGACAACGACGCACTAATGCGATACGCTACTTTGGGTCCGGACGGCACCACGCCGATAGCCAACACTTTACCCGAAGCAGCGAAATGCGTCATCCAAAGCATGGAATTGAGAATGCCGGTGGTGGAATACGAAACGAACTACGCCCTCAAGTACAAAGCGGAGATCTTGAAAAGTCCGCAGGTACCGATTCACTTTCACGGTTACCAGTGCGTGCAGAAGATGGCGTCGGGAAGTCACATGGAATTCGACGTGACGACGCAGTTCAACAACATACAGTTCGACATGCCAGATTTCGTCGTAGTGCTCTTTCAGACCGGGAGGGACAAGAATCAGGAAAAAGATTCCAGCAAGTTCGACGACTGCAAGATCAAGAACGTTTATCTGAAGAATGGACGCAATGAAGTGTTCCCGCGCGAGAATTACAATCTTGATGTAACGAAAAACGATTACCTCAAACTTTACGAAGCGTTTTCGGCTTACAAACGCGTGACCGAGGGAAGCGTGGACATGTACTACACGCCCAGCGAGTTCAAAATCCACAGGCCGATGACCGTCATCAACACATCTAAGAGAAAGCAGGTGGTGGTCAACGATCGAACCAACATCAAGGTCGTCTGCGAGTTCCACGATGCCTTGCCCGAGGATACCCTATGCAGTGTCATCCTGATTGCAGAGAAGTCCTTCGCCTACGACGTGAAGAACGAGAGGGTCACAGAGCAGTTTTAACAAGTTTTTATCATCTTTTCTTGCACAATAAGAAATTTTCTGCACTAGCACAATCAGTTACAATAGCACAATACGAATTTCACTAGTTCAGATCAGTTACAAATCTCAATTTCATTAGCTATCAGCTACAATATCTTTTTGCACTATAGCACGAGACAATCAGAAAATTTGCACAAAAAATTTGTTGTTGTTTTTACACGTGAAAATTAACAATAAAATTTCTTTTTTATCGTTTCAGATGCTGTCGAAACATCAAAAACATATACACACACACTAGAAAATAAGCATGCAACTTTATTTGTAACACACACACATACATTCTCCATCTTCATCAAGAAAATATTATAATAAACATAATCATTTTTATCTATCTCATAATAAAACTCTATATCCAAAAAATATCACAACATCAAATAACACTAGAGTCGTTAGTACACGTTGCATGCATTACGGAGGTCCTCTGTAGGGTTTCATGGAAGTTTGGGGGAAAAAAAAAACACGTGAAACTCTACAGAGGTGCGGTAATCTATAACCGCAGCCATTAGAAAACTTTTACATTTTTGGTTGGGCACCACGCACCCTGGCGAGGTTATAGGGGCCAGGCATCCTAAAAAACAACAATTATTATTTGTTTGTTTGTTTGTGTTACAATACATAAGCGCGCGCACGTATGTGTGTGGCACATCGTTCCCTCCCCGAGAGAGAGGTTTACGTAGGTCGCAATACATAAACATTTGGTCCCGGACTTGGAAAATTACGATAAAATACACTCATCTTTCAAAAATAAGAGAATGAGAGGAGAGGTTTACGAAGGTCACGATATATATAAACATTTGGCTCCGGACTTGGAAAATTACGATAAGGTGCACTCATTTTTTCAAAATGAGAAGATGAGAAGATGAGAGGAGAGGTTTACGTAGGTCGCAATACATAAACATTTGGTCCCGGACTTGGAAAATTACGATAAAATACACTCATCTTTCAAAAATAAGAGAATAAGAGAATAAGAAAATGAGAAGATGAGAGCGCACGCGTGTGTATATGCCACATCCTTCCCCCCCCCCCCCGAGAGAGAGGTTTACGAAGATCACCATATATAAACATTTGGCCCCGTTGATTCCAGCACTCCAACTTCATCTCTAATGTTGACGACAATATTCTAAAGGTAGAGAGAATGAGAGAATGAGAGAATGAGAGAATAAGAGAATAAGAGGATGAGAAGAGAGGTTTACGAAGATCACAATATATAAACATTTGGCTCCGGACTTGGAAAATTACGATAAGGTGCACTCATTCTTCAAAAAATAAGAGAATGAGAGAATGAGAGAATAAGAAAAGAGGTTTACGTAGGTCATGATATATAATCATTTGGTCCCAGACTTGGAAAATTACGATAAGATGCACTCATCTTTCAAAAAATAAGAAAATAAGAAAATAAAAAAATGAGAGGATAAGAGAAAGATGGGAGAATAAGAGGAGAATGAGAGGAAGATGAGAGAATAAAAAGAGAATGAGAAAGATGAGAGGATGAGGAGATGAGAGCTCATCTTTCACTCATCACTGCCTTTTTGCGCCCGTGAAACCTCGTCAGCGTAATAAATGAGGCGCGGAACGGGGAGAGAAAGTGAGTTTTTCAACTTTTTGTGGTCGTTTGGTCAAAAAATCAGAGTTGCAGTCAGATGCACAAATTTATACTACTACTAATTAACAATGATAATGGATTTTAAAAATAGATACAAAGAGCTTCAAGACCAATATTGTATCTGTAGGACTACCCAATACTTAGAAACAGTTGTTCCGCAAAATTAATAAGAACGGGATTTTGACAAAATGTTAAAATCTGAAAATTAAGAATTGTGTTTAGAAGATTTCTGCCTGCACCGTAGTAAAATTTCATCCCGATCGAACGACCTCATTTTTAATTATAGAATTTCAAAGAGAGCGTTTGCAAAACTGAATAAATGGCACTCTTTAGTTCTTACAACGATAAAAGTTAGAAGGCATGCTCGAAAAGGAATTTCGTTACCCTTAGATTAACACAGAATTAAATAAGCTAAATTTTCATGTAACTCGTTTTTATGTAGCTCTACTGGTTAATTTTTAAATGGAGTACAAACTTGGTGTAAAGTCACAGACACTTCTGGTTTGTGGTGATTCCGTTGAAAGTCAATGGCGTTGCTACATCTCAGAAGTGTCCGTGACTGTACAAAATTCTTACATGACGTTACTTACGTAACTGTAATGCAACGAAAAGCCTGAAGTACTCTAGCCCAGAGATTGCCAATATTCCCGAGAGATGGAGCTAATTGACAATGTAGATTATACATTTCTATACGTGATTAAAAATGATCAAAATACATAATTAGAAGCAATGGAAATTATTAGATATTAGAGGTGATTAGAATATACATAAAAAGCTACCATGAATAGAAAGAAAGTGTTGTGATAATTCCTTGGTTCACAGACTCTTGAAGTTGTAATGAATCACCCCTAACATAAATATTTACGTGTGATTCTTTCCCCATTGACCAAAGAACAAAGAGAAGCCCATGAACTCTGGAAGCAGGAAAGGAAGAAAGTGGGAGACCGAGAGAAGGAGGAGAGCGAGAACAGGCACAATCAACACCACAACCTGGCCAATCTACCAGAGGGAATGAAGAATTCTTCATGCCAAAGTCCAAGGAAGAACAACCAAAACCAGACACTCCACGCGAGATGCAAACCAAGAAAAGGGAGTTCCCCTGCGATTCTTCTGAAGTAGAAGAAGACATGGACGAGCCATTCATACATCCTAAGAAGCCAGTACGAGCTAGATCACCACCGATAGTCAAGCCAATCGACACAACAAACACGTATCAAACGTTCTCAGATCACGATGAAGAAACAATCGAACGACTGACAGCCAAGTTACCAGCAGTCTACATCTACAACGCAGATAGAAGCCATCAATTTGTCACTTCGGTGACAAAGGTAATAGATGACAAACAAGCCACGATCCGAATTCTACATGATGGAATGAAGATACAAGCCAACACCAGATCAGCATACAACAAGCTCATTAATCACTGCAAAGAGCACTCGCTCAGCTACGCCACCGATAAACCACGCCGAGAGAGGCCTGTTAAAGTAGTACTCCGACATCTGCCAATTGACCTACCAACAAAAGAAATACAGACAGAGCTAGCAGCGCAGCACTACCAAGTAGAACAAGTTCAACAGATGAAGAGAAGAGATCCGAAAACCTTCATCAAAACACCGATGCCACTGTACCTAGTTACATTGAAGAAAGGCGAGACAACAAGAAATATCTACAGCCAAGATCACCTCCTGAACTATGAGATGAAAGTGGAACCATACCGCTCTCCAGGTATACTGCAATGCCACAGATGCCAGAGGATAGGGCATTCCCAGAGCCAATGCAAGGCTCAACCAAGATGTGTGAAATGTGCAAACAATCATTTCACAGCAGAATGCCAAAAGAAAGACCGAAAACTCCCTGCAAGATGCTGCAACTGTGGAGGAAACCATCCGGCCAACTACAGGGGCTGTAAAATGTTCCAATCAGTACATCAGATGAAACCAAAACCCAAGCCAGATGATGGGAAGGAACAACAGAAACAACTACCATTCAGATTACCACAAGAGAAGCCATCTGCGCAGACTACACCACCGACTACCATGAATTATAGCCAGACACTCCAGACTCCAACTGAAGAGCAAAAAGAGGCAAATGACAGCATCAAATGGTTACTGGAAAAACTACAAGAAACGAAAATAAGAACGCTCATCAAAACGGCGAAAGACAAGATCGAAAACTCAAAGATTGAGAAAGAAAGAACACTCATAGTCCTACAGGCACTAGTCGACATCGTCACAGAAATGGTCTAAACAGACAACCAAAACAACTCAGATATAACACGAAATGTCATAGCAAAACGGCCCTTTTAGGACCAACAATTAATGATAGGCCCTTTTGAGGACCAAAATCCTGACGGCCCTTTTGAGGACCAAAATTCTGTCGGCCCTTTTGAGGACCACAACACTCAGTTCGTAACTGAACTGCCATCACAGACCGAATCTCGAGCGACAGTTGCAGAGGTAATAGACACCAAATCATCGCACTACGCCATTACCACAACTATAAAACAGATGGGAGTCAAGGAAACGATGCTTCTACAGAAAAACTTCAAGAAAATTCAACTGTCAACTGTTTCCCCACAATTTCAAGAGTATCAAAACCATTAATAAAATTGTATGGGATTAATTTGCAACTGGGACAGCTTTCTATTACAATTTGCGAACGCAAAGTCGAAAGCTGAAAAGTACTCAACTACGAATTGGAAACAGCATTCACGACTTTGAATCCAGCTGCTAGAGGTCTCTACGGGCGCCGGAAACGCTTCTATTTTGTTTTTCGTTCTTCATGCTCAGTTCATGCAGGGCTCTCTACTAACTTCATATGCTAATTAGCTAGTCTCGCTAATTAAAGAAAGTTGCCGCGCAACGACAAGGAAACATTTTCTGCGTTTTTTTTTGTTGCAAGATCGCATTGCAGTTGGATATTATCAAAGTCGTAGAAGGGAGTATGCATTCGGTATTCAAGTCGCATACGAAACTTTCTAAGTTAAACACTATGTAGACTAACACGCTAGGTGGCATAACTGTCGCAAGACACCTGCTTTTGTTTCCTTAAATAACACTGCACCAGCTCAATTTTTGTCATCGTGGAATTCCTTATTCCACGGTATGGAATTTTGTTGCGTTCAGGGAATATCTCATTGCATGGATTAGAATTATTCCATGGATTATAATTTTTGTTGTTCTTATAGAATTCCTCATTCCGTGGATTAGAATTTTTGTTGTCTTCATACAATTCCTTATTCCATGGATTAGAATTTTTGTTGTTCTCATAGAATTCCTCATTCCATGGAATATAATTTTTGTTGTCTTCATAGAATTCCTCATTCCATGGAATATAATTTTTGTTGTCTTCATAGAATTCCTCATTCCATGGAATATAATTTTTGTTGTCTTCATAGAATTCCTCATTCCATGGATTAGAATATTTGTTGTTCTCTTAGAATTTCTATTTCCATTCCTCATTCCATGAATTAGGACGTCACCTTCAAAAAATCCTTTATTCATTGGATTAGAAAACTTGATATCTTCAATTAATTCCTCCTTCAGGGATTTCGAAATTTTCTCGCGTCACAGATTTCTATATAGATAGATTTGCTAATCGGGACCGGACCTACAGTTTAAAGTGGGATCCGAACCACTGTGTCTCCACCGGGTAGCGAACCGGGGGCCCCTTAATTACAAGGCAATGACGCTAGGCATCGGGGAGGCCCATACGTCACAGATTTCTGTCTTCTAAGATGTATAAACTGTCTTAGTATATTACCTGATTGTTTGAATGTTGATATATGTATTTTTGATGACGGGTTAATCTTCACAATGGTTCTGTTCCCAACAATTATGAGATTGACGATAACCTTAATCCTCTCCTCCGGTATTGGGATGCTCGGTACAGCATCTTAACGCTCCCATCTTCCGAGTCTCCTGCACATAGAGGGAGATGAAGAGAGGGGATAATTGTCAATCTCCGCCCGCAAGACGATCGTAAAAGATGTCTGATATCCTTCTCCATAATGCTTCCAGGGTGAGGTAAGGAGGAGTCCATATTGTGGGCCCCGTTGAGAATTATTCAAAAGTTCTCGCGGTCGGTTGTCGGATTAGATTGTTATGCAGTTGCACTTAAGAGAATTGATTCGAAAGCTTCTGTCCGAAAACAAGTTGGAGTTATGGTTACGGCAAGGCAGGGTTAGTGGGGGATCGCTGTGAGACGAGTGGGTAGTTTTCCTTTGAGGGTATAGGTGGAAGGTACGACAAGTACACGCTTAAATTCGCTGTAGTCCTATGCTTGGCAGCTATATTGCAACTTTCACTTTGGACACGCAACTTTTACTGCATAGACGGTCTGCTTGACAACACCTTATTCACAGAACATGTGAAAGAAGAAATCACATCCCACAATTTCAATTGAAGCAGTAAAGCATAATGATGTTTGTTTGGCGTCTGTATTCTGATTTCGTATTATGCGCCCTCAACCCAGAAGGCGCTGGGTGAGGTTTGAGCTGACACCTGGCGGGAAAAGAGGTAACTGTAGTACTCGGAATCCTTTCGATTCGGACGACTTCAGCGATACAGGAAGACAAAGGGGAAAGAACGGGACGGTAGGCTTGCCACTTTTCCCGCCAGGTGTCATCTCGAACCTCACCCACCTTGTTCCGGATTGCAGGCCCACAGTATGGAAGAAGACACGTTCAATAATTTCCACACATTTCTCAAATTGATATTGTGGCGCGTGATCGCTTTTTCATATTTTTTGTACATAGTGTAATCGATAAAGTTTTCAATTAGCACTGAGTTGTAAATCGTGTATGGAGTAAGTAAATTTTGCTCCTTCAAAGTAAAAGTTGCAGTATGGCTGACAAGCGGAGGGCCACAGCGAGTTGAAGCGTGCACCTGTCGTACCTTCCACCTCTCCCCTCCAACTACACCTATGCCGCGGATTCGGACGATAAAGATAGGGGGTTTCCACGGTGGAATGGTGCTCTATTCTCTGTCCGAGGAATCTTTGGAGCGAACGAAAGTGACTCGAGAGGCCAATGAACAAGTGCGAGGGAACGTTATTGCGTAGAAGGGCAAAATGAACTGCAGTTACCAGCCCTTGCAGCAGAGTGTACTGCTCTGCCCCGCCCAATTGTTTTCTAATCTCCACTACCTTCATGCGCGGCCTTACTCCTGAGATTCCAGGGATGGAGTACTAGCGACAACACTGCGTTGGTATACCTCGTTGATATTCTTGAAGCACCCCACCAAAAAGAAAAACACAGATGTACTCAAATTAGGAACTAATGACAAAGTATAGGCAAAGCTATCTTTGTGCATTGTATTAGGCGCATCCAGAAAGTAAGTTTCCCACTCGCCCACAGGTGGCAGGCCATACGTATTGAAACCGGTTTTGCGCATGCGTGAGAGGCACATGCCCTGGCTAGTGAATGTCCTAGAAGACGCCTCCCGAAAGTCCTCAGTAGCGTCGCGGCAGCGATGAAACATGGCGGCTCTTATTCCACCTCCCGCCGCGTGCCAAATTCGTTCGGTGATCAAGTTCTTGAACGCACAAAACATACAGCCGATCGAAATTCATCGTCAGCTGTGCCAGGTGTATGGGCCAGACGTCACGAGCAAGCAGATGGTGCGTCGTTGGTGCAGGACATTTACTGAAGACCGGCAAAATGTGCACGACAATGCGAAGCCGCATATGGCTAGGTGCACTGCAGCCCTTCTGGATAGGTTCGGTTGGGAGGTGTTCGATCATCCATCGTACAGCCCGGAACTCGCTCCCAGTGATTACCACCTGTTCTTGCACCTGAAAAAGTTCCTGTCTGGTCAACATTTTCACAGCGACAAAGAGGTTCAGACGGCTGTTATACAGTGGTTCGGTGCCCAGGCGGCGGACTTCAACAACGCAGATATACAGAAATTGGTCCCACGCTATGACAAGTGCCTGAATTCCGGCGGGAATTATGTTGACAAGTAACTGGACAAGTGTTGTATCTGTGGCAATAAATCATTGAATGAAAAAATGTTTCCTTTTTGTGCACGACCCCAGGGAAACTTACTTTCTGGATGCCCCTAATAACATCCGATAAAGGCATAGAAGAGGATGTGATTGATTGGTTGATTTGCTTTATAAAATTGATGAATGGACACTCACAAACATCCATTCCCAGGCCGAGATTCGAACCCGGGACCCCTGACGTCATGGCGCGAAGTGCTAACCACTCCGCCACGGCGACTGGCTAGAAGATGATGTGAAAGTAGAGCCCACACGCGTTGTCAATCTCAACCTACGTGGTGGTGTGAACACCAAGCTCCGTCAAGCTTTACTCCCGAGGGTTTGTCCCATTTATGAGAGGCTGGGTAAAGCCTTCAAAATACAGTGCTAGATTCAGCTTTACCTTTCTTGTACAGTTGCGGACACTTCTGAGTTGAAACTATTCCATTGAGAGACAATGCAATTGTCACAACCCAGAACTGTCCGTGACTGTACATTTTCGAAGTTCATTATAATTCGATGGAAATTGATGTTAGTTTTGCGATTCTCATTGGTGGAGACAGAACGACCGGCTTACAATTATACACGAGTTACATTCTCATAATGTAGCTACTCTTGAGCTGATGCAAGATGTTGCAATGACGAACGCAATAGTACGTATTTCACACTGGTAAAAGAATCCCAGCTAAAACGATAGATATCACCCTTAATGACGCGAAGGTACCTTTGAGTAATCACTTAAAGTATGCAGGAATCATTATCGACCCCACAGCTAAATTTTAACCCCAAATCACATTTGTGAAATATATCACCATATTCATATGTGATACATATCTCAATAGAAATCTTAGTAGACATTACACACATGTTCAAATTTAGATCCCCATCCTTCGAACAGTTATTCTATACACACTCATGTCCAAACCCCACACACCCTTACACTTCCGTTTCTAACACTCTGATTTTCTTTATGTTACTTGCTACTACAGAACATTCTACAGAGTACTCGTGTAAAATCATCTCATTTTCCTTACATGTAGCTTTTGTATAGAATTTTTTACTATAAAGAGCATGAAGCTATTATTTGTATTAATATTGTTATATATTATATGTTATATAGCTTAATTGTAACCCTGTTGAATTAATAATAATAAATATTAATAATAACTTCGTTACTGTTAAGAAAAAGTAGCTTTCCAAATGGAAAAAATTCCCCACCCTGCTGCCATCCTAGCGAAACTTTCCCCTCTTTCTTATAACTTGTAAAATGTCTCACGACAAATGGCTCACTTCCCGAATGCATCACTCAGGTTTGCACTTTTCAAACTTTGAGAGAATAACAGTGCACCGTGCATAGAAATGTCATCATTGTCTTTGAAAAAGAGAGGTATGAAATCTTGAAACTGCAACTTGGCGACAAAGAGCGGTAGCTTCTCACCCTGGTGGACGATTCGAAAACTAGCGCGATCGTCCATTGTCAGCGCCGTCTTTCGATGCCCGAATATGTCCAAGCCCCCACAGTATTAATTTCAGACAGGCAAAGGATCGCAGGCACACGTGATGTGCTGGACGTGCTCTGCGTGAGGAGTCCCTGCCCCCTCCCCTACAACACCCCCCCCCCCCTACTCGGGGCGGGAATGGATTCCCAGCAAATCCGGGAGGGCGTCACGTGCACGGGAAGCTGGTTGCCATGGATACGGGAGGAAGGAACTCGTCCCGTGTCAGGTGGCTTCGCGGTTGTGGACCGGAGGATTTTTTGGGAGGTTCTTATGTGTTGCTGTGTTAAAATTTGGCGGGGGGGGGGGAACTTGTATATTGTGAATACATTGGGTCGTGTGAGTCTGCTGGTACAGAGAGCACTTGTACTTTCAGAGTCTACTTGCTCCAGTGGCGTAGTCGGCTTGGCTCAGGGGTGGGGCTACATATTTTCATATGGTCTCCTCTCCCTATTTTATTTTCTCTCTCGCCTCTCTGTCTTACCCAGCTTCTCTATTACTTCCTTTCTCTTTTCCTATCTACTTGTCTTTGTTTTTCTTTCTTTATTTACTTATTTCTTTCTTTCTCTATCCCTATTTTCTTTATTCTTTTCTTTTGCTTTCTCTCTCTCTTTGTCTACTTGTTTCTTTCTTCCCTTCTCCTATTTTGTGTTTCCCTATCTTGTTTTCTCCAATTTTCTCTTTCATATGATCTCTTATCTATTTCTCTCTCTTCCTCTTTCTCTCTATTCACTTGTCTCTTTCTTTCATTGTATCTCCTGTTCTCTCTCTCTCTCTCTCTCTCTCTCTCTCTCTCTCTCTCTCTCTCTCTCTCTCTCTCTCTCTCTCTCTCTCTATCTACTTGTCTCTTTCTTTTCCTATTTTTCTGTTTATTTCTCATTTTCTCGCTTTCTCTCTTTTCTCTATCCTTGTTTCCTTCTAACTTCTCCTTCTTTCCACTTTATATATATATATATATATATATATATATATATATATATATATATATAATATAGGGTGGGAAATAACCTTTTGCTAGGGGTCTGCAGGAAAAAGTAACAACAATTAAGAAATTATGGTAATACCAAATGTTTACTACGACAATTGTGGTTACAAAAACAAAATTAAAAGTTAGTTCACGACAAAGCCCCTTGCTTCAAGGAAAATGCTAAAACCAATTCCTTCTTCGGCGAAGTGGCATTGACTTCTTCAGCAGTTCTGAATGGCCGGGTGCATCACCGGACCTGAATGCAGTGGAGCAGTTTTTGGCTATTCTGAAGGATGCAGTTGAGAGCTTGATGATAGTGGAATGCGGACCGGACCGCTATTCCCGGTCAACACTCCTTGCACATCTGGAACAAGTCCTCCGTGACATGGAATGGAATACGGACTGTTTGCGAATCTTCTGAGCTCCTACCCTGATCGCCTTCGTGCTGTGAGAGAAGCAAACGGCGGACATACTAACTTATAATTTTGTTTTTGTAACCACAATTGTCGTAGTAAACATTTGGTATTACCATAATTTCTTAATTGTTGTTACTTTTTACTGTGGACCCCTAGCAAAATGTTATTTCCCACCCTGTATATCCCTTTTCCTCTATCCGTTTCTCTTTCTTTTCTGCTCATTTTTCTCCTTTCGTTTTTTCCGTTTGCCTAATACCAGTGATGTGCCGTAGATTATAAGATTACGTCTACATGCGTTGTCTACACGTAATCTACGCGTAGATTACATTGGGTTGTACATAGACTACGTAGACAATCTAATGTTCATTAAAATTAATTTCAAGGGTTTCATGAAAGGAAAGTGAAATTTTCAACTATACTTGTTCCTAACGAAATGGAAAGAATCCTATTTGTAACAAATTTTCTCTTCTCTTCTATTATCAACTATGGAAGAAGATAAATAGTATGCAAAAAACAACAACAGATGGCAGGAGTGGTCTTTTTCCCATAAAACACTAGAATATTTCCTATATTAGGTTTCTTCCTAAGTGAGAAATTGTTCGAATTTGGAAGGGAGTGTATGAAAAGTTCTCCTCACACAGCAGCAACTAAAACGCAGTATAATTTTGTTTTACTTCCAACTCGCCCTTTGCTAAGTTATCACCTTTCGCCATGTTGTCTACATTGATTACGTAATCTACGTGTATATAATAGTCTACATGTAGAATGTAGACTATCGTTGTTTGCGCGTAGACGCACATCACTGTCTAATACTTTCTCATTTCAATCCTATTTTTCTCTTGTCTGTCCCCTTTTCTAAATCTCTTTTTGCCTTGTACTTGTATATTTTTCTTAATGCCACTTTCGCCTAATCGCCAAAGGATAATGAAATTGATGATTGTCCATTTACAGGACAAGGCTCAAAATCCGAAACTAAAGACACTAGATTTCAAATGTTACATTGTAAGTACAGTCATAAGAACTGCAATTCCGGTTTTCAAACGAAGCAATTAATTCTGCCCTAGGATAGTTACCGTAACTAAGAGGTGCATATTTCAACCAAATGGACGGACATTCCATTCAATCTATTTGGTGGTAGTTGGTACCAAAGGGATAGTAGTTTTTCAAGCAAGTAAGCGGGTAATTCAATCACAAATTTGGCGGCAGTTGAAGCCAAGTTGATGGTAGCTCCAACCAAGTGGACCAACATTCCAACCAACCAATTTGGTGGTACTTGAAACGAAGTTGGTGTTAGTTTCAACCAGGGTGGATAAAAAAACATGTTTGTTTTTTATTTAAAAATCATTTTTGATGGTTTTTTTCCTATTTCAATCGATTTTTTTAAAAATCACGCTTAAAATTGCTTGTATGGTTTTTGGCACCATGCATACAGATATATGTTTCTTTATATAAAGACTTTTTCTATACTCTGTCCCAGATAACTGTGGAGCAGGCAAACGCAAACAAATGTTTTCGCAAGTAGTTACGCGAGACGGCTCCACCAATTAACACGTGAGAGGAACGGGATTGCGTGGAGGGGGAAAAGCGACTGTTGTTACCAGCCTTCCCAGCAGCGTGTACTGCTTCGCCCTGGCCACTCGATCTCCTTTGCTTCTATGACGCTATGCGCTGCCTTGCTCCACAGTTAGCTGAGACAGAGTATAGTAAACTGCCCTGTAAAATATTTGAACAGTATGATTAAAGCAAATAATAAATTATATGTAAATATAATTTTTTCTGTTTCTGATATCGTATTAAGTGTACCTACTATGGAAATGTGATTGAAACTATAATGTTTATTTACAGTTTAATGATAATGACTAATTACGGTTTAACATGTTTAGTATTTTGTATATTATTCTATACAAATTGAGTGTTATTTTTGCCTATAAAAATTATTGAATTTTAAATCAAGATAAATGTAAGTGTTTACAGTAAACATTACATTTCCTTTCGTATGAGCTACACACCATCTTTTCTTTCGTAAAACCTAATAAACACCATTAGAAGATTACAAGATTAATGAACTTTCACCAAAAGTCATTCTGATATCTACAAATTGCACATTATTCTCTAAACTATTTATATAAATCCTGATTTAAATCAGTCCACCTTGGTTTCAACCAATAAGGCGGACACTCCAATCAATATCACGTTAGTTACAAAGAAGCAGCCAATAAATGACCTTTGTTCAAGCTGATAAGCGGGATGTTGAAGTTATCCCGGAAGAAATGCCTAGGGAATATCTTGCCCAAGCTGGCACGAAAGTCTGTTGCAGCAGATACAAACCAATCTAGACGTAAGCGACGGACTTAATACTGCAACTATTCTCGTTAACGGAGGAGGAAGATTTGGAGGAACAGTTGTAGGGTGACAAGAGGAGGAAACGACAGAGATTCAGCAGAGTCGAAGTCTGGGTGCCATAACACTAATGTCCCAACTGAGGAGGGGTCATAGTTGGCATTTACATCACCATCCACAGCACTCTGTTATTATAGGGACAGATCGCGTACTGGTTGCGTCGCCGCCTTGTAGTCAAGAGGTCACGGGTTTGATACACAGTTGAGACACATAGTGGTTCGGATCCAACTTAAACTGTAGGTCCTGCCCCGAGCAGCCTATCTGTGCACAGTGACGGCGCCAGAAGGGGGCAGGGGGCGGGCGCCAGCCCAGTAAGACACTTCGCTCCGCCCGCTCCCCCCCCCCCCAATATCTAATATTGTATTCTGCATGATATCACTTTTCCTGCTTATAATACCAACTTGACTAACAAATATTAATTTGTTATAGTGTACTATATATGCGTGTGTGACTTAGATTAGAGCACCGTAATCGTCGCGTTTAACCTAAGTTTTAACCAGTTTTAAGAACTGGAAAAAGCGTTGAATGTGGATGGTTTTGAAACATCACGAACATTCTGAGGACCACAAAACATCATGTGTAGTACGGGCAAATTATTCTAATCGTGGGTCGTTAGTGACTATTCTAATTACTAAAAGACATTCAAAGGTGATTCAAGATTTGGTGGGTTGGTTCATTTGGTGTTTTAAGTCCACTTTATGCACCGTAAGGCTAATCGGGACTGGACCTACAGTTTAAAGTGCCTCCACCGGGTATCGAACCCGGGACCAAAAGTGTTCCAAGAAAGCCGACACTACATGTCAGTTGTTGTGGATGCATCCCGGTTTCTTACTATTCAGGGACTTGATTTTCGTGATGATGAGTCTGAGGCATACCTTAACAAAGGAAATTTCTTGGATACTCTTTAAGTTAATTTCAAAATGAGGGGATATTATTCGGAAATGTGTTGAACTTGAACCTTAAAATGCAAATTACACTCAAAATTCGATTCAAGACAAATTAATCTGCGTAATGTCCACACTTATTCTCAGCAAAATTAGCCAGGAAGTGGAAGATGCGAAAGTATTCGCACTGATGGCGGATGAAATAAAAGACAATGCGAGTTAGGAACAAGAAAGATATTTGTATCGCGGTCAGGTAAAAGAACGCTTTTTAGGATTTGCCACTCTTAGAAGCAGGTTCGCTCTTTCTCGTACATATCAAAATCGAAGAACTTCTTCCCAAGAACTCCATAGGTGCTTGTAATTGTGTGGCACAAACATACGTTGGAGTGATAGAGTAAGAGGTGCACCAGGGTCAGGATATTTATTTAATTATGAAATGACTGTAACCTTTTTCAGATCTTCCTGTGATAACATTTCCCTGAAAGGTGAATGAATTTTTCCCAAAACTCTTCAGCGTTACGAAGATGAAACGAAAGTACTCCACTTAATAGATTTTTCGAAATCCTAGGAGAGTATAAATTGGCATTTCACAAGGTTCACACTCTAGTTGTATTCTCTGTAACAATCCCAGTTTCCAATGCATCACGTGAAATAACCTTTGAAACCTTTATAAAGCCTTGCTCGATGCTGGATGCCAGCTGCCTCATTTGGCTGTCCTTGCTATTGAGAAGAAATGTCAAGTCCTGGACATACCGAAGGTGAGCAATGTCTTCTCCAAAGCACATACAGCAGAATTCTTCTACAGGAGAATTGCACTTCACTAAGTGACTTTCGTTTTTTCTAATTCGTTCCAACGTCATGTTTATTTTGCAAGAAAATTAAACTTTTCGAAACATTTTTTCGTCATTTATATTATTATCTTATAACTTGAATATTTATATCAGTAGTTTCATCTCAAGAAAAACGACGAATTATAAAATTATAAATGTCTTCCAATACTGAAATAGGCCGGTAGAAACAACGCAACTTGCGGCAGTTCCCACGAATAAAGAAAAATAATTAATGCCTTTATTATAGCGAATCATATGGAGATAAACTCGTAATCAAGAAGTAAATTTAGTCAGTAAACGTCTACTCTGAATAAAGAACAAACACAAAACACCATAAATGAATATAATAATAATTATTATTATACGCCATGGTGCTCTGTCTCCAAAGGGGCGCCGAAAAGATGGAGTCAATATGCAGTATATATCATTGCTGCAAGAACAGCATACTTTAGGCTTTTATCTCCAACTAACACAATGTAAATGATCTTCGACAATGATATTACTCTCTAAATATATCATGTTTGTATTTTTTGACCATAGATGGCGCCACAAATTAATCACTTTTGTTGGTTAGAAATATCACAAAAACAAAGAAAGTTGATAATTATTTTACACATTTTTAGACAACGTTTTGAGTTCTAAAATACATGAAAAACATACTAGGTATACTTAAGTGAATAATAATAATAATTTGCAGTCAATATTACGTGAGTTCATTTTACTGCAGTGTAACCTAAAGCATAGTGGCTGATGAGATTTTACTCAAGGCCACCCTACCATTAAATTCCAACGCCCTGTGGGGCTCGCTGTTGGGGACTGGGTTAGGCTACAGCAGCTCTTTCCTCATCTACCTATTTGGAGACGTGCCGTGGCCGGCTAGGTCACCAGACCTGACAGTCCCGGACTTTTTTCTTTGCGGAAATTGTTTTCACGTATATTGGGGAGTTGAAGACAGCAATCAGTGGAAAATGTTTTCAGGTATATTGGGAAGTTGAAGACAGCAATCAGTGGAAAATGTTATCACGTATATTGGGGAGTTGAAGACAGCAATCAGTGAAAAATGTTTTCACGTATATTGGGGAGTTGAAGACAGCAATCAGTGAAAAATGTTTTCACGTATATTGGGGAGTTGAAGACAGCAATCAGTGGAAAATGTTTTCACGTATATTTGCGAGTTGAAGACAGCAATCAGTGGAAAATGTTTTCACGTATATTGGGGAGTTGAAGACAGCAATCAGTGGAAAATGTTTTCACGTATATTGGGGAGTTGAAGACAGCAATCAGTGAAAAATGTTTTCACGTATATTGGGGAATTGAAGACAGCAATCAGTGAAAAATGTTTTCACGTATATTGGGGAGTTGAAGACAGCAATCAGTGGAAAATGTTATCACGTATATTGGGGAGTTGAAGACAGCAATCAGTGGAAAATGTTTTCACGTATATTGGGGAGATGAAGACAGCAATCAGTGAAAAATGTTTTCACGTATATTGGGGAGTTGAAGACAGCAATCAGTGGAAAATGTTTTCACGTATATTGGGGAGTTGAAGACAGCAATCAGTGGAAAATGTTTTCACGTATATTGGGAAGTTGAAGACAGCAATCAGTGGAAAATGTTTTCACGTATATTGGGGAGTTGAAGACAGCAATCAGTGGAAAATGTTTTCACGTATATTTTGGAGTTCAAGACAGCAATCACTGGAAAATGTTTTCACGTATATTAGGGAGTTGAAGACAGCAATCAGTGGAAAATGTTTTCGCGTATATTGGGGAGTTGAAGACAGCAATCAGTGAAAAATGTTTTCGCGTATATTGGGGAGTTGAAGACAGCAATCAGTGGAAAATGTTTTCACGTATATTGGGGAGTTGAAGACAGCAATCAGTGGAAAATGTTTTCACGTATATTGGGGAGTTGAAGACAGCAATCAGTGAAAAATGTTTTCTCGTATATTGGGGAGTTGAAGACAGCAATCAGTGGAAAATGTTTTCACGTATATTGGGGAGTTGAAGACAGCAATCAGTGGAAAATGTTTTCACGTATATTGGGGAGTTGAAGACAGCAATCGGTGAAAATGTTTTCACGTATATTGGGGAGTTGAAGACAGCAATCAGTGGAAAATGTTTTCACGTATATTGGGGAGTTGAAGACAGCAATCAGTGGAAAATGTTTTCACGTATATTGGGGAGTTGAAGACAGCAATCAGTGGAAAATGTTTTCACGTATATTGGGGAGTTGAAGACAGCAATCACTGGAAAATGTTTTCACGTATATTGGGGAGTTGAAGACAGCAATCACTGGAAAATGTTTTCACGTATATTGGGGAGTTGAAGACAGCAATCACTGGAAAATGTTTTCACGTATATTGGGGAGTTGAAGACAGCAATCAGTGGAAAATGTTTTCACGTATATTGGGGAGTTGAAGACAGCAATCAGTGGAAAATGTTTTCACGTATATTGGGGAGTTGAAGACAGCAATCAGTGGAAAATGTTTTCACGTATATTGGGGAGTTGAAGACAGCAATCAGTGGAAAATGTTTTCACGTATATTGGGGAGTTGAAGACAGCAATCAGTGGAAAATGTTTTCACGTATATTGGGGAGTTGAAGACAGCAATCAGTGAAAAATGTTTTCACGTATATTGGGGAGTTGAAGACAGCAATCAGTGAAAAATGTTTTCACGTATATTGGGGAGTTGAAGACAGCAATCACTGGAAAATGTTTTCACGTATATTGGGGAGTTGAAGACAGCAATCAGTGAAAAAATTGAAGTCATTCCCCCCAAGAAATGATTCAGAAGTCATGGCAAGCTTTCAAAGCTGCAGCGAGGCCAATGAAATGAATGAATGATTTGGTTTATTTTACTTTGCGTTGCTGCCACTTTTGTCAGTTAAGAACATGAATGGCAAACATATGAAATAGATGAAGAAATAATCACAAACAGAATACAACACGACCCCCACATAGGATTATACTGGCAACAAGTCCAGACGCCATAGCCTTGCTTGTATGCAAACTGCAGTCCAGGGGCATGGGCGTCGGGAGGTGGGGTCGAACGGGTCGGTGGACCCCCTTGGAAATTGACATCGTTAATTTAAAGATACAAGAAAGCCGAAAGTTTGTTACTCTTATTGTTAAGAACAGAAAAAAAGTTCATTTAGTTAGTATTCAAACAGAATAATCAAAGTAAAAATATATTGGATCGAAAACATTGAGTGAAACAAGGTTATATTGTACCATTTCACCCAAAGAACAAATGGTTCCACACTTTTTAAAATTCTAATAATTACAGTTGTTGGTGAGAGGTCCCACAACTAACTTTATGAAAAACAATCCCCCCCGAACATTTAGAGCCTTTCCTTGAACGAGACGTGCAAAAGTTAATATCAAAATGCATTTCAGATACTAACTGCATAAAATGCAAAAGAAATAATGGAAAATAGTTGTTCCGTTATTCACTCGTTTGGTGGATAGTCTCTCCCCATTTATATAATTATTATTATTATTTCGAATAAAATTTATTTTTGTTAGTTTATATTTATTTTATTATTATATAACCCTGGTAGTAAAACTTATTATTTTTCTACTATTCAACCATTATCATTTGCCCGACCCCCCTGCAAAAATTTCTGGCGACGCCCATGTCCAGGGAGGATATGCATTGACGACCAAGTCAATGGATGTCATTTGAATGAAGTAATCTTCAATGTATACACATGGCGCATCAATAATCGCAATGTGTCTGTATTGCACATCATCAATATATCTCGTGAACCTACCCTATACTTTCGATTAGCCGAGATTTGCTTTGTACTATTTCCAGTGGCCAACTCTCACCGATGGCGTTGTGGTATCGAGCTCTCTTTGTAATGAATGGGTACCGGATTCGATACCCGGTGTATGTACATGGCACCGTGATTCGTATCCCACTTTAAACTGTAGGTCCAGTCCCGATTAACCTCACCGTGCATAAAGTGAACCTAAAAGAACAAATCAAACCTCCTAGTAGAATAGACAACTACCCCAGAGTTGAGTTTTCGGGTCGGGTAACCTATTCTACACCCTCGAATTTTCTATTTTTTTTCTTTATGAAGATTATGTGATCCTAATTGTGAATTTAAAAAATTGGAGCGCGGAAAGAAGTATTTATGACCGTACAGGCGTTTGAAGTTGAGATTCTGTCGTTTGAAATTGTTGAGTCCAAATTTCCCACCGATTCCGGGCTCCGCCCCTGGCGTAATTGACTTACCGCCCCCTACCGCTACCGCGGCCCCGCCTCACTTATGCACAGATAGGCCTAATCGAGACTTGACCTACAGTTTTAAGTGAAATCCGAACCACCATGGGCTCCACCCAGGATCCCTTGTTTATAAACCGATCACGTTACCACTACTCCTCTGGGGAGGCCCTAACCACCCACAGAAAACACCCCTCTACACCCTGTCCCAGCTAACTGTGGAGCAAGGCGGCGCATAGCGTCAGAGAAGCGAAGGAAATCGAGTTGCCATGGCAAAGCAGGACACGCTGCTGGGAAGGCTGGTAACTGCAGTCGCTTTTTCCCCTCCACCCAATCCCATTCCCTCTCACGTGTTAATTGGTGGAGCCGTCTCGCGTCACTACTTGCGCAGAGACTTGTTTCCGTTTGCCTGCTCCACAGCTAGCTGGGACAGAGTATAGCTCTTCTCTAAGGGACAGATCACCCTCCACCTTGTACTCTTTAACGTAGACAGAGATCTAATTGAATAGAGCGTCCATGGTATGCAATTCCCGTCAAGACGAAAATTGAATCTTGATTGTAAGGAATGGAAAATCATGCCCGGCCCAGCATACCTTCAACAAACCGTCAACGGGCAACAAATAGCAATTGTTTGCCTCATTGTGACAACAATGGAGAAGGATGAGTTACGGTTCGCTATGACTTAGGTGATAACAGGAGGATCTGGCGGTTAGTTCACCATCGTTCCAGCGGCTTGGCCTAAGTGTTCCTTTTGTGTGGAGTCTTGTTTGCCCGGCCAGGTTACCATGGAGACAAAGCTTTCGAGATCCCGCGCTAGATGGGAACAGGGGAGGGAAAAAATCTCGCTGTTCATTTCATTTGTATGGAGAGAGCGAGTGGGTTCATTTCTCATTATCTGTGCTCTCTCACCTTCGCTCTTCTCGTTTGTATGTCTTCCGGTTGTCCCCTTCCCCCCCGGGGGGTTACGACGGAAGGGGCGAGGGGAGTAATTAGCCACTGCTTTAACGGCCACTGAAAAAGTGGCTGTCTGCTTTCTGTTTTTCATCTCGGCTGACATCCGTGGCGGAGTGGTTAGCGCAGGGCGTCACGACGCAAGGCGTTCGAATCCCGGAGAGGGTATTGTCCCTTCATCCTGTCATCGATCATCCTTATCTTCGCGATTAGACAAAGTGACAGAAAAGCAAAGAAAATTAAATGAAATCAGTCAATCTTTTTTTCGTCTCCCTCGCAGACAGGCACACACACACACGCATCATACAGACAGACAAACAGATAGATAGATAATAACTCCCAGATGGCGTAGTTGTAACGTTCCCGCCTTGTAATTAAGGGGTCACGGGTGCGATACCCGGTGTAGGCACATCGCGGTTCGAATCCAACTCTCATCTGTAGATCAGTAGCGTATACGGAGTCCAAGATGTGGGCTATCACAATATGTCACGTGGTCCTAGGCTATGAATAGAAATAAATTTACCAACTCCTAAGAAATCAGGTTGCCAACTCATAAGAAATCAGGTTGCCAACTCATAAGAAAGCAGGTTGCCAACTCATAAGAAATCAGGTTGCCAACTCATAAGAAAGCAGATTACCAACTCATAAGAAATCAGGTTGCCAACTCATAGGAAATCAGGTTGCCAACTCATAAGAAAGCAGATTGGCAACTCATAAGAAAGCAGGTTGCCAACTCATAAGAAATCAGGTTGCCAACTCATAAGAAATCAGGTTGCCAACTCCAGAATCACCATCATCATTTCACAGGTATGAATAATTTTATTTACAATTTCTGATCGATTTTTCTAGGGTATTTTATTCTCTAGACTTCAGGCTTCGCAGATATCCTAGCTAGCCTAGAATATACGCTCCTGCTGTAGATTCAGTCGCGATTAGCCTTCCTGTGCATAAAGTGGACTTAAACAAATAGATGGAGCCGCGGTGACCCAATTGGTGTCAAATTTCGTAACGGGGCGGTTTGCTCCGAGCTACAACGACATGGGTCTCCGGGTTCGAATCCCGGTCTGACCATGAGTGGTTGAGTTTTTAAGTCTCCTTTATGCACATATAGGCTAATCGGGTCTGGACCGAGAGTTTAAAGTGGGATCCGAACCGCTATGTGCCTCTACCGGAAATCGAACCCGGGACCCTTTGATTACAAGGCGACGAAGTTACCACTAGGACATCAGGGAGGCGGGCATGAGAGGTCTTTGTGAGTGTCCTCATATAGTCACTCATTTTCTTGTTAGCGATTAGCCAAAGGTGGCAGAAACGCGAGGTAATATAAAGCAAATCAATCGATCAATCTTTTTCATATATACCTCTCTCTCTCTCTTGCAGACAGGCACTACACACACACATGCAGACGAATACATAAATAGGATCTCCCCTATGGTGTAATGGTAAGGTCATCGCCTTCTATAGTCGACGCGCTAGCTTCGTTAACGACAGGCTGGCTTTGAAGTCCACGAAGCGCGCTCACCAGCTGCAACAATCACATCCAACGCACAGTGTTGCCACACATCTACTCCACGCCACCTTGTCTCTCCGCGCACAAGCACCTTTCCACGGTCTCCACATTGAAGTTGCAAAGTACGGCAACAGCGTATTCGCAGTCATGTGACTGAGACTCCACGTGGAGTAGACGAGCAGAATGACAGCTGCGCCCATTGGCTCATGGAGTCCACGTGGAGTAGACGAGGAGAATGACAGCTGCGCCCATTCGCTCAAGGACTCCACGTGGAGTAGACGAGCAGAATGGCAGCTGCGTCCATTGGCTAAAGGACTCCACGTGGAGTAGACGAGCAGAATGGCAGCTGAGCCCATTGGCTGAAGGTTGTGGCATTGGACGAAAACAACTCACCCGCTATTTATCCCCGCCCACGTTTCTGGCGGCGGCTTTCTTTAGTTCTTCGACGTTAACGAAGTAAACGCGTGGGCTATAATGTGCGATACTCGGTGTAGGCACATAGTGGTTCGGATTCCACTTTAAACGGTAGGTCCAGTCCCGATTAGCCTATCCGTGCATAAAGTGGTCTTAAACAAGAACTCAATGTCGTAGATGAAAGGGTTTTTAATGTTCGTTTTGTGATTTACTATTGTCTGCTCACGGTTTTATGTCCTCTATTTAGTCATGTATTTGTCGGCGCAGTGGTAGCGTCTTCGCCTTGTAATCAAGGGGTCTCTGGTTCGATACCCGGTGGAGGCACATAGTGGATCTGATCCAACTTTAAACTGTAGGTCCAGTCCTGATTAGCCTTACTGTGCATAAAGTGAACTTAAAACACCAACTCAATCAATCAATCAATACATACAAAGGGAAATATATGTTATTATATAAAATCCGAACCTATCCATTACGTAATTCTAGTGTCGGTTCTAGTTCACTAGACATCGGCCATCGGGTACGAATCCCGGCATGGGTTCTCTTCGTGAATGTCCCTTCATCAATTTCATCATATCATTACTCATCCCGATTAGCCAAAAGTGAGATAAATACCTAAAATTCAATCAAGAGCTATCGGCCATCAGCTGGCAGAGGCCAGTAAGTTAACGGTATAATAATTTGGGGCTTGTCGTACTGTTGTGTCCGTAGTTTGCAGATTTATCATGAGTAGGGAAAGGATTTAACCCCTAGAACACTACCGTACGTAAAATTTACGTTTGCTTTGCCCTCAAATCCCTCCCCTACCTCCCACCCACTCACCCCTCCGTCTAGCAGTGACTCGAGCATTCTGTCAGAAGCGAGGCATCACTATGGTAAGGAGGGTGCAAGCATTTAACGTCTATAGTTTTTTCGTTATGTTGGACTCTGTACGTCAATGATACGTAGCGCTAGTAATAGAAGAAAAATCGTGCACGTAATTTTGACATTGTAAATTCGATTTTGATAGATTTTGAAAAACAAAAGTTTAGAAGCATGCACTATTTCTTGTAAAACTTTAAAATTACATTCATTCCTTATTTGCAGTGTTATAAATATTATTATTGTTTCTTTTCATTGTTTGAACTTTTCGCCTTCATTATTAATGTGCGTACAGGCTTGTCAATCAAGACATTCTATTAAAATATTCTACAGAGTGTCCGAAAAGTCACGCAACCCGGTGTTTACGACCGTATAACGGAATAGCGAAACGCAATTAGAAGAAACGCTTTCTGCCAAGAGAATGCCCTGTATATTGGGAAAATTTAGAGAGACAAACATATGTAAGAACATGCATGTTTTAATAACAAATAAGCAAAGTGTTGCCAAAGGCGGAAAAAAAATATTTGCAAATCGTGTGTATTGATGCACAGAACTCACTGAGGTAAATTATTGCAACATTTCACAATACCAACGAACAATTTGGATGGCCATCTAATGAATTTGACAGAAAAATAACTTTGACGAAGTTTCAAAAACATTGCAGAAGGGAATAAATGGGCTGTTCCAAAAATCGATGTTTTCACAATATTACGAGGGACACGGGCAACACTGTTGGTGTCACGTGTCACTAACAGACGTGTTTCACCTCAGGCTATCACACTAAGTCACTTTTAACGACAAAGGAGAAAGTTGGTTATTCTCGAACATATGCAATACATTACATACACCTTGTAACCCTGAAATGTGTGTTCAGAAGAACGTGTATCAATTGCTATGTTTTCTGTGCCTTAGGTGGTTGCTGTTTGCCGCGAACGGCATTCCAGATTGTGTCTACTTATGCTGACGTCGTGTGTGTGTTTTTAAAATGCCATATTCTACACAGGAAAGAGTGTTTATTGTTGAAGAATATATCCGAACATCGTCGTATTCTTGCGTAAGAGAAGCATTTAGGGATACCCACATTTCAGAGTTGCAAGGTGTATGTAATTTATTGCATATGTTCGAGAATAACCAACTTTCTCCTTTGTCGTTAAAAGTGACTTAGTGTGATAGCCTGAGGTGAAACACGTCTGTTAGTGACACGTGACACCAACAGTGTTGCCCGTGTCCCTCGTAATATTGTGAAAACATCGATTTTTGGAACAGCCCATTTATTCCCTTCTGCAATGTTTTTGAAACTTCGTCAAAGTTATTTTTCTGTCAAATTCATTAGATGGCCATCCAAATTGTTCGTTGGTATTGTGAAATGTTGCAATAATTTACCTCAGTGAGTTCTGTGCATCAATACACACGATTTGCAAATATTTTTTTTCCGCCTTTGGCAACACTTTGCTTATTTGTTATTAAAACATGCATGTTCTTACATATGTTTGTCTCTCTAAATTTTCCCAATATACAGGGCATTCTCTTGGCAGAAAGCGTTTCGCTATTCCGTTATACGGTCGTAAACACCGGGTTGCGTGACTTTTCGGACACTCTGTATGTTTAATAAGACCATGTTTATTCATTTTTAAGTGAAGAATGAAACACCAATATAAGGAAAATAGACAAAATAATGTTAAAAAAGAATAGTCGTTTTGTTTTCATGATGTAGAGCTTCTGTTGAAAATCAATTTCTTCATGTACGTAAAATTCACGTAGCGCTAGTTACAATGTAATATGGGGACACAATAGTGTTTAAGGTTCATAATTATGATCCAAAGGAAAAAAAGGTTCTGAAAATTATTTAAAAAATGTGCAAAAGAAAAGGTACTGATAAAATGCCTTTATTCAATGTTCTCTTTTTCTGTGCCTTCTGTATATAATGCGCGCGAACCGGATCAGTGGCGAAGATAAGGCGAAAATACTGGGTAGGCTGAAAAATCTGCTTACCTTATATTTTTTTATACAGCAGGTCCATGCGTCGATTCTTGTTGGTCGCAAAAGTATCGATTACTCTTGCCTTGAAGCCTTGATCAGTAGAAAGTTATTTAACCAGTTATTTTTCAATGGCTATTGTACTGAGAGAACTTAATCTTTCATTTTTCATTGAATTACGGAGATAATTCTTTACTCTCTTCAGGGTGCTGATACTTGTTTTTTATCTTTTCAAGATCTCCAAAACGTATTTCCATTTGTACAGTCAGTGTGTCCAAAATTTCGTAGGTTAAGTATCTGAGAGCCACGAAGTCTTGTTCACTTACACTTATTTCACTGCAAATCCTCTTAGAGTTTTCAACACATAATTTCACAGTATTATACCTATTTTTATAACATAAATATAGCTACTATGTGACACACAGACGCACGCGCGCATGCACTTGAAGCAAATTAACATTCAACAATGAAGCGCGTGAACGACACACTTTGCACAAGAAGACTAGAAGCACATCAGGTTGGTTCTGAGGCTAGTCGCTTTTACCCAGCGAATGGGCAGTTCCCTCCACTTGCCCTCCCCTCCCACCTACACAGAGCTCACGCTGTAGCTGCCTTTTATCGCGAGGCTTTTCACAGTTCGGACCGAACGCGCTCTCCTCTTTCTGGCCTGGCTGCCGAGACATCTGGAAGGATCGGCGGAACCAAACGTTCGGATTACATAGTTTAATTCGTTTTAACGAACTTTGATTGTTACAAGGTACAAGAACATTTTAATTTCAACATTTTTGGGTAGGCTAAGCCTCAAAAGTCTCATAGGAGCTTCGCCACTGGACCGTATAGAGAACTGTGGTCTGTCGAATACGTTTTGTTGAAGGTTGTGTTTTCTCGCGGGTTTTGCTCAGTGATGTGCGTTTGCGCGTAAACAACGATAGACTACATTCTACACGTAGACTATTTTATGCACGTACATGACGTAATCTATGTAAACAACATGGCGAAAAGTGATCACTTAGCAAAGAGCGCGTGGAAGTAAAACAAAAATAATCTGCGTATCAGTTGCTGATGTGTGACGAGAATTTTTCATAAGCTCCCTTCCAAATTCGAACAATTTCTCACCTAGGAAATTAACCTAACATAGTAAATATTCTAGTATTTTATGGGGAAAAGACTAATGTTGCTTCACGACTGCCATCTGTTTTCTTTTTTTCATACTATTTATCTTCTTCCATAGTTGATGATAGAAGAGAAGAGAAATTTTGTCGTAAATTGGAATCTTTGCAGTTCGTTAGGAACCAATATAGTTGAAAATGTCACTTTCCTTTCATGAAACCCTTGAAAATTCATTTTAATGCCCTTTAAATTGTCTACGTAAACTACAACCCAATGTAATCTACGCGTAGATTACGTGTAGACAACGCACGTAGATGTAACCTTATAGTGTACGGTACATCACTGGTTTTGCTACATTACCTTGGGAACTATTGTGACTGCAATGATTATATTGTACTATTTTATAGCTCTCGTTCTGCTCTACAAAATGAGACTATTGGATTTTATGTAACTGCTCAAGAAGAATGAAAATCATTTATTTTTTCTTTCCAATTTTTTAAGAAAACGTGAAAGAAAAGGAAGGCGAAAGGTGCTGAATCATCGAAGAGGGAGTAAGAAGGGGATAAATGTTCTAATTTCAAAGAGGTGCAACAAAGTGTGTTCAGTTTACTTGATTTCGTGTCCTAAAATGCATATCTCAAATGATCGGTATGAAAACAGCTATATTTTTGGAAAGGTGATGAACCTTCAAATACGTTCCCTGCATCTAACAATGCCACTTTTCATCTGAAGATCATTTGATAAATTGAAAGCTCTAACTTTACAGGAAAAGATAGTTTCGTAATGCAGTTGTCAAAATATAATTTATATTATTTTCAGAGGGATGTGACTAGCCACATACAGGGTGGACCAAAAATCACGATCGGTAATTGTTCTGTACCTTGTACATTTGGAGCCAAGATGGCCGCCAGAATATTCTCTGCACAATAGTGCCTGGTTAAAAAGGTGTGAATAGTCTGTGAGCGAAAAGAAGCGACGCTATGAGCTGTATTGCAGGCTGGCTGCAAGTACTGTATATTATGCAACGAATACATCACTTCTATGTAATTGAGTGTCTTTATTACGTATGTGTACTAGTCTACCTACAGCATCATTAACCTTCCTGGAAATGCTACAAACAGCATAAATATTTTAAATTATTTCATAACTGACATTCCGGTATAATTGAAGGCACCGGGAGAATAGCGCATACATCGGAATGTATGCGGGTGGAGGAGGGTATTTTTTTCGGGGTTCGCCCCTTTATATTAAATATATATATATATATATATATATATATATATATATATATCTGTGAAGGTATGCTTTGTCAGGCAAGATGACGAACAGCGACTGTATACAGTCTTCACGTTGCAACGAAAGGTGGCGTGATCTCTGTTCGGGCACGATGATGATTCATTCATTTATCACGTTTTTGAGAACTACGTCAATGTGCGCGCAGAGAGTGATCATTAGATCCCACATTCTACTGTTTATTTTAAAAATGTTTGACTTTGTTAATGTTTTAGGCCTACCACATGTTATTCTCTAACGAATAGTTCGTCTAATAGTTCTGCACATGCTTTCAATACATAAGGAGGGATTCCGTCCGGCCCAGTTGATATTTTTTGGTTTTAATTTTTCATCGCTTCCCAATATTCTTTAGATGTTATTCTACTAATTGTCGGTTCAATAGGGATTTCAGTTTTATAATATTCTGATAGATTACAAAAAGCAGTATTATTTACATGACTGATTGAAAATATGGTGCAAAGCCATTAACAATATTTGGACTTGTGTCAAGTAGTTTATTTCAAAATATTATTATTTATATCCAAATATGCCCTAGATGTGGGTAGAAAGAACTGTGCGATTCTACATAGAAGAATTAATACATTGTGTCTTTTCAGGTGAGCGGAATCTCCACAGAGATATTCCGTCAGATTGAGACGGTAGAAAATGACCACGATGCCACGACCGCCGCCGCACTGGAGGTGGTGGAACGACGGGGGGAGATGGTGGTCAGGATGCTGGACCCACGGCACATGGGGGCAGCCGCCACTGACGCAGCCAAGAAGTTCCTCATGATGCAGGTAAGAACCGCCTTTTTTTTCCTTTGAATTAATTGTCTTCAGTTCAATTTCCTCCTGTTTCCTCTGCAGCGACCACTCTTGGTGAGGTGCCAATGTAGGTTAGGTTTCGTCAGGTTAGGTACATGAATACAAAGTTCAAACATTTGACGCTAGATGGCAGTTTTCTTTAGATTAACTTTCAAAGGAAAATATTTGATACTCCAAGAGGAGTTATGTTTGGAAGTATGGTATTTTTATGAAGTTTTCTTTCCATGTAGCACGTCTAAACATGAAGTGGGCTCTTTCTTTTGTTTTAGTAAGTTTATGAACATTTTTTTTGTATATCTCCAGGTAACTGTAACGATTAAATTACTAATAAATTAATGATACGAACAACTTGAGGAAAAAAGTACGTAGATTTCCTTCGGAGTCGGCATAAGGTGATGTACTAAGGCGTTCAATTTAATAAAATATAATCAAAAGACGATCGATTTCAAACTTTCGCCACTCTATCCTTTCTAACTCGTTTCTTAGGTTGATAATAGAGATCGAATATTTCGAAATATTTAAATAATCGATTATTTCCATAACCATAATGGATTAGTGTTTAATATCATAATCGCAGGATTTTTTTTTCGGAGTGAATTGTAAAGTTGGATATCACATAGCTCCGTTCTACACTATAAAATATTTCATAATTATAATTTTAACCTTAGTTTTAGAGGTTGTTGGAGAAAAGTTTAATCGGGCGGTTATTTTAAAAGGGGTTTGTATTTAACGTTTTGATTTTCCTGTGTTTTTTACTGTTTTCATTTGAAATTCTTAATTCTTTTAATTTCCTGAGGGGACTACGAACCCATCAGCTCCCTTGCGTACGCCAGTGGCATCAGAAAAGTGCATCAAAGCTACATATCTTAAATTTAATACAACCGAGGCATCAGCATTTCAGAAATAGAAGTTAAACTATGTGCTATACAGAATGGGAAAAATACACACCCCTGCCATCCCCAGGACTCGAACCTAGATTCCTTGTTATGGTAGAGACACAGTGACGGGAAAAGTGAAGTATAAAGTCAAAATTAGACTATCAACCTACTACCTCTTCGTCTTAAGACTTAATTCTTATCTTGTTAAACTCGTTTTAACCTTTCTACTGCTTCATCAATCAATTTCCTAGACAAGAACAATTCTGAACTCAGAACTTCAAATTCAAAATAGAATAAATAAAGCAGAAGAATACAATAGCACTTATGTATCAGAAATTGGCATTCTTATAGATAATAATTACAAAGCATTAGTGTTGTGCATCAGTCGGTATCAGAAATTAGCTTTCATAAGAGTAATGTGTTTGTTTATTTATCCGTTTGTATAGATCTCTGCCAAATACAACCTTGCAAAGATGAATAATATAAGCAGCGCCATCTCTTGAGGGCTTCTGTTTAACATAAGTATTTTCATATTTCTAGTTCTAAAGCTTTGTGTTGTAAATGTATTAAAATAAAAAACTTTACCAACGTCTTTTGTTAACTTAGGAGTTGAATTTCTGAAAATTCCCTCTTATGCTTACGTCATAAGTTTCTAATTCCATCACATGTGATGTGCGTTGAGGAGTGCGTAAGGACAATTAAGACCGACACTTACTTAATTTTTCAGTAGATCTTATAGGTATTAGAACTTTAGTTTGATACAGAGCAAAATACAAAATATGCATATGGGCTATAATAATGCTTTGTGCAAAGTTTCTTGATTCGCTGGGTGATTACCTGGAAATAAAACATTTTTGAAAGTTTCATGTATAAAGGTTGGTTCATGATGAGTAGTGAACGGTCATTGGGTGGCAAAACCCTAGCATTGCTGGGGTAATCTTTCCCTCCAAATGTTCTTCTGTAACTATGCGAGATTAGATGTAACTGTATTGCAGGAATTGTACGTACCTATGCTTACCAGAAGCGCGAGAGTACTTCATTTCTTAGCGTTTTTGTAAAGATAAAAACAAATAGGCTGAAAACGTTAACAGATGACGTCAGTTACTGTGGCCGCTTTGGTACCAATTTTAACCAAATGTGGACATTCTTGAGAGCTGATTCTTACAAATTTAGCATTTTATTGAATCAGCTTCTTGCCGTGTGCTCTGTGGTCAGCAAAAAATATAAATCTGGACCAAGCGGGTCAAATCATATTGAAAAATATTTCTGTTATTCCAGTGGTTCGTCAGCATTGAAAAAAAGGAGTGCGGTTCGCCTGTTTGAATTCGTTCTACGCACAGATTACAAACACTATTTCTTCCTGCAATCAAGGGATCTGGGGTTCTATAACCGGTTGAGGCCCATAGTGGTTCGGATGCTACTTTAAACGTTAGACCCAGTCCCGATTAGTTTTTCTGTGCATAAAGTGGGCTTAAAACAAGAACTGAAAACCATTTCTTCGTCCAACTAAAGTAGTGTAATTGCAAAACACGAAGGATGATCGGAAAATAAGTTTTCCACAGGTGACCCAAAATTGTATTTGTTGAAATATGTTATTTTCCGTTGCATTTACACCACTTTTGGTTGCTTCCCACGACTATGATGAAGTGATAATTGCATAGAATTGATTAAAGAGCGCTCACAAAGATCACCCATTCACAGACAGGAACTTCAGTTACAAGCCCGAAAATTGCCGGCTCAGCCACTCAGTTGGAGACCCCAAAGTCGCTTAACCTCGGTACAAATCGTCATCAAATCGTTTAACGGGTGGGATGTGGGGAATAGCGGACTGTTTTAGTGGAATATAATATAAACTGGAGACACTGAAAATCACTGAAAATTATTTATATTTACTTTACCCCTTAAGGGTAACGA
Organism: Lepisma saccharinum; assembly: GCF_977018435.1. Lineage (NCBI taxonomy): Eukaryota > Metazoa > Arthropoda > Insecta > Zygentoma > Lepismatidae > Lepisma > Lepisma saccharinum. The sequence continues at coordinate 9,926,891 of NC_139254.1, read as the reverse complement.
CTTACGCGGAATTCTGTGTTAAGGGCGTTTCGACGTACACTTGTACGTTCTCTGCATGGTTGACATCAAACTGCTGTTGGATGCCATCTATTGGCGGTAGATGTAAACTGTTTTTACCAGTTGACTAGGAAGGTGTTAGTCTTTACTGCCATCTATATTGAAATAAGAAAACTACTTGCACAATGTTGTTTTTGTCAGTCAAACAGTGACAATGGCCGAAGACCAAATTGCAAATTTTCGACAATGACACTCTCACATAAATGTATAGCCATTTTTCAAGTTATTTGTAATGAGAAGTATTAGTTTATGACATTTTTTTAGTGTTAGTGCGATAGAAACTGTATTAAGAACAAAAATGTTCAAATATTATGAACACAATGCATCTAGAATGCATGAATGAATGACATTCACACTGATCAAGATGTCTGAGAACGCTATTGGTGAATATCTCTGAGAATTTGATTTTAACTTATTCACTAGATTTAAAAATATAGATAATTGTTTGATGTAAGCAGCAAACGCTAACGCTGGGAGTAGTATAATTGATGATATTATGAGCGCACTTATAGCGTAGAAAAGAAGAGGTCATTTGATTAAACAGCCCGATTTGCCCACACTTAAAATTATGCCAAGATGCCCTTATTCCCCATTTCTTCAAGTGTGATATGCTCTTAATTCTAAGAATTTTGAATCCTAGTGTAGAAAAGAAGAGTTCATATGCCCCGATTTGCCCACACTTAAAATTATGTCAAGTACCCATATGATTTTATTGTTTATAGTGTGTTATTCTGTCAAAATCCCAAGAATCTTGAATTCTAGTGTAGAAATGAAGAACTCCCCTCAGACAGATTTGCCCATGTGTGTAAAAGCTACATCTCTCAGTTTGTTGTCCATAAACTTGTCAAAAATATGCCCCTTCTTAATTTTGTTTTGGCTATACTTAAAAACTAAGGCAAAATGCTTATATTCTCATCCTCTACAACTTACAGATCAATACAATAGGACAAGGGCAGGCAAGAAGTTTCATGTTTTTTCTAATCTTTGATCAGTTTCATGTCCCGGCCAGCAATAAATTATGCACGCCTGGGAGATTTTATATGCTTGCATGCATGAGATAAAATCTACACGGTGCCCTTTCAGGGAAAATTGCCATGCCATCATGCTATTAACTCCAATTTACTGGAAGAGCATAAAACTTCACTCTTGCATGTTATCATATATGCCTGAATTGGATTCAGGTTTTGCCTTGTTCTGCCGAGTGAGACTTACAGAATATTCATTGCACAGTTCAAAGTCCAACTTTGAATTGTATTTAGCTGATATAGAGCTCATAACTCCTGGGTTCTGATATTCAATGTGTATTGCATGTGGACATTGTCCCATGGCTTATATGCTTTGTAATCAAGAGGCTTCTGTGTTTGAGGCCTCCCCTGATGGCAAAGTGTTAATATTGTTGCCTTGTAAACAAGAGCTCTGGGTTTGAGTCCTGGTAAAATGTGAGGTCTCCTCTGATGGCAAAGTGTTAATATTGTTGCCTTGTAAACAAGAGCTCTGGGTTTGAGTCCTGATAAAATATGTAAGATTGAAATACATGTGGCAAAATAATATCTCCACACGTGAGATTTTGAGAATATTCACTGCTAGCTGATATACAGCTGAGGTTTGAAACCTGGTAAAGTGTGTTGTACAACAGCATAAAAGAGCAAAACTATTTTATATTGGGGATCACCAGAGCCTAGTTATTGCTGTTGTTTGGGTATAAAAGCACCAGCTCAGCCACTAACTGCTGTTATAATTGTTTTGGCATATTGTCCATAGTTCTGTTTTTTTGGACCAATAAATTTTATATACACAAACAACAAAAATGCCAAAACAAAAATATTGCAATCAGTGTAATAAAAATATATCTAGTTCTAATTGGTCTAGGCATCGCCATATTTGTGACCCTAAGAAATGCAGAAAGGCTACAAAAATGTGTCCAAGATGCCATAAAATATTAAGCAAGGCTTATTACAAATGGCATAAGTGTATTTGTTATGAACAGTCATCAACATTGCCCCCACAACCATCTACATCTGGTCTGAAAAGGAAGCATGAAACACCTGTTAATGCTGGACCGGCAAAGCAGCCACGCTATTAACCTATCCATAGCAGTTTTAATGGCCAACTTAGGGATCACCGGTTTGTATCAGAGCCAAAATGTGACATTAAGAATTTTTTGAACAGTATAAATCCAGATGTGCAGGCAATTCTAAATGCACAAAATGGCTCTTATAAGCTGTCCCTCAAATTGTTTACACAATATAAGAAGCCAAATGGCACAAAATTTACACAGCCCCACATAACAGAAACTGTAGCTGTATATTCAAATGCAAATTCAGACAAAATAATAAGCAGTTTGATAGATCAATTGAATATTAAACACTCTGAATTTGCAGCAAAAGAGTCTGGATGGAGCCTATGCGGATCTCCACACAAGCTCTATGTTAATATTTCTGAATTCAGCCCATTACAAGGATCTACATATTTGCCATTACCTGCCAATATTAAAAACAAACAAGCCGTGGTTAATATAAAAAATAATGATGAGAAATGCTTTTTGTGGTGTATTTTAGCTGCTTTGTATCCACTTTCAAAGGATCCTCAGCGAATAACTTTTTATAAACAACATGAAAATGATTTTGATGAAGCAATGGAGGGTTTAGAATATCCAATGTCTGTTCAGAATATTGATAAATTTGAAAAAAGGCCAGGAATATCAATGGTAAACAATTATCTATTAATGTATTTATTTGTTCTACTGGCCGTGGCAATTGCTTGATAGCACCTCTCAGAATCAGTACATTTGATGATGATTCTGCTGCTCCGATTGATCTGCTCTTAATTGAAGGGGATGATACACACCATTACACTCTGATACACAGTCTTGAAGCTTTAGTAAGAAAACAACTAGACAAATTTAATAGAATATTCAAGTTGTGTAGAAGATGTTTAACTGTATTTGATGGTCAAAAAATGGTGAATGGGGTTCGGGAAGAGAATGCAGAAATTGCTAAAAACAAGTTAATTGAGCATCTGAAATACTGTGGCAATCATAAACCTGTTCATATGGTGATGCCTAATCCAAGTGAAAATGCCAAATTCAAAAAAATTTGAAGCCTTGTTGGAACACCCAGCATATATAGTCTGTGATTTTGAATCAAACCTCAAACCCCTTGCATTATGCAGCCCAGATCCTGATGAATCTTCAATTACACCATACCAGCTACATGAACCTTCTAGTTTTTATTATGTAGTTGTACAGGATGGTGTTGTTAGTAAAGAAAATTTATACATGGGAGCAGATGCCATCAAAAAATTTGCACATAGAATAGAAAATGAGTGCCATAACATAGCATCTAATGTCTTATTAAAATCAAAACCTATGTTGCCTTTAACAGAGGATCAGATTGAAGATTTCAATAATGCAGAAAAATGCCCGGTATGTGATTGTGAATTTTCAGATACAAATATCAAGGTTCATCACCATTCTCATACAGATGGTAAATTCTTAATGGCCCTGTGTAATAGCTGTAATATTAAGATCCAGAGACCAAAATTTGTCCCTATATTTTGCCATGGTGCATCCAATTATGATTTTCATCATTTGATCAGGTACGAGGGGTTTGACAAGCAGAATTTAAATATTTTAGCTGAAAATAATGAGAAATATATTGCCATTAGCAAAATAATTAAAGTTAATGGTGTTCCTATTCACTTAAGATTTCTTGATTCATACAGAATTCTGTCTGCTAGCCTGGCCACACTGGCCACTCAATTATCTGATGATCAATTCAAAATCACATGTGCTTTGTTTCCAAATCAGGAGCTGAAATTAATTAGGCGGAAGGGTGTATATCCATATGATTATGTTACAGATTTTTCTAAATTTGATGAGTGTTCTCTGCCACCACAACAAGAGTTTTACAGCAAAATCAGAGGATCTGGAATCACTGATGATGATTATCACCATGCCCAGTTGATGTGGAACAATTTAAAATTCCAGACATTTGGTGATTATCACAAGGCATATTTAAAACTTGATGTCACTCTCTTAGCTTCAGGCATTTAGAAAATCTTCCATGGAAAATTATAAGCAGGATCCAATGTATTTTTACAGTGCTCCGGGCCTAGCATGGTCTGCAATGTTTTTAAACACTAAAATGCAATTGGATCTGATCCAGGATCAAGATATGTATCTGTTTATGGAACAATGTATAAGAGGAGGCATGGTGCAATGTTCTCGGAGATATGCCAGAGCAAATAACAAATATAGTCCTGATTATGATCCAGCACTGCCATCAAATTATATACTGTATGTAGATGCCAATAGCCTCTATGGTTATGCTATGATGAAAAAACTGCCATATGCAGGGCTTGAGTGGGTTGAAGATTTTAATATTGAAGATCTTAAGGATTTTGATGACAGTAACTATGGCCTGTTCTTAGAGGTTGATCTGACAATTCCTGATGATTTACACAACACATTTTCTGATCTCCCCCAATTCCTGAGGTTGAGTGCTCACCTGGCTCTAAACAGAAGAAATTGATGATGACTCTAGAGCCAAAACAGGGTTATGTCTTATATTACAAAAACCTCCAGTTCCTAATAAATCATGGTGTCCAAGTGACCAAAGTTGGAAAAGTTTTGAGGTTCAGGCACTCAAGATGGTTGAAACCATATATTGATACAAACACAGAGCTTCGAACATCTGCAATGAACCAATTTGATAAGACCTTGTTTAAATTGATGGTTAATTCTGTGTATGGCAAAACAATAGAAAATGTCAGAAAATATATTGATGTTAAAATAATTACTGACCCCAGCCGGAGCAAAAAATTGATTGCAAAGCCCAACTTCAATTACAGAAGAATTTATGATGAGAATATGGCACTTTTCAACATGAAAAAAACAAAGATTAAGTTTGATAAGCCTATTTATGTAGGGGCTGTGATATTGGAATTGGCCAAATTAAACATGTTAAAATTGTTTTATAATGTGTTGAAGCCTTTTTATAAGGATCGTGTAAAACTGATGTACATGGACACAGATAGTTTTGTTCTTGATATTCAAACAGAAGATGTTTATCAAGATATAGCACAGCCTGAATTGTTTAAATATTTTGATACCACTGAACATTCAAAAATTAAACCCCACAACAAAAAGGTGCCTGGCAAGTTAAAAGATGAGACACTTGGTGATGTTATTGTGGCATTTGCTGGGTTAAGGGCCAAGATGTACAGTTTTGAAACATGTAGTGGCGCTATTGCCAAAAAGGCCAAGGGCATTGGCAGAGTGACTGTAGACAAAGAGCTTGAATTTGAAGATTACAAAAATTGCCTCAAATCATGTAGCACAATCAGAACATCAGAATCCAGAATTCAGAGTGTGGATCACTTGTTGACTACAAATATTGTAAGAAAAGTGGCTCTGGATCCACATGATGATAAGAGATGCATTTTATCATGTGGCATACATACTCTACCATTGGGTCATTGTGATTTGAAAAGTGGTAATCAATGCCCAATTACAGAGCATGATTTGAAATAAATAAACATGCCTATGAACTTATTTGGGTTCAAAAAACAGGCTATTATGGACCTGCCAACACCACAACCCTCTTCTGATATAATATCTAAACTAAGTGCTTTGTTAATTATTCATCTGAACAGCATACTTACAGATGTTGATGATGAAACAGGTAAAACATTGTACATATTTAACAATAATTTAAATCATTACCAATTACCTGTAGGTGGTCAATTGCAATTTATTACAACCCCTGAGGGTAATGTCAAGATTTCAGTAGGGAGAAATATTTATAGAATTAAGCACTCAAACATGATTTCTGGCACTGTATATACTGTTTCTGCTGGTGACTGCTTATATATTGAGGTCCCGGGATCATATTACAAGCTTATACCTTTTTTTATAGAATTAAGAATCAGATATTCAATAATAAATAACCACTAAAACAAAATGCCTAATGATATATTTGGCCATACAAGACATGAAGATCACAGTGATGAGATTCTGATGCTTGATGTCAGAGTCAAGAAATTAAGAAGTGATTTACAAGCTTTACAAACCACACTCAATGCCAGTCTTCAACTAGAAATTACAAATTTACAATCACAATGCATGGACCCTCTTCTTAAAATTGACTCAGAACTCAAATTATTGCTTCAGAAATATACTGATTTGGCCACATTGGATAATTTTCAAAGTTTAGAAGAAGCTGTAGCAGCTCTTCAAGCCAAATTTAAGACCCAGGCCACCAACTCTGAGCAATTGAAACAGCAATTGGAAGAGCAGATAAATAATGTCCAGACACAGCTCCAAACAATTGTCAAAAGCATAAAATCACAAGAAGATTTTGATATAGTGATTTCCACTCTAAAGGAACAGATTCAATCACTCCAGATACCTAATCTGGACCCTCTGAACAATGCCATAGCCGAGGTTAAAGAAAAAATTGAGACACTTGAAAATTTTATGAACAACTTGCCATCTTCTGATGCTTTGAGTGCAATAACTCGGAGTGTTGCCAACATTAAGCTGCAACTTGAAACATATGAAGATTTTGGAAAAATTCAAAGTACCATAACCCATCTTGAGGGTACAATAGCAGCAGTGCAAAGTGATTTGACAAATGTACAAGGATCTCTAGAATCCCGCCTGCCTGGTATTGTAGACACCCTTGTCAGTGTCCAGCAACAGATCACAAAGCTTGAAAACCTCAACACTGAATCTGAGCTATCTCATTTTCATCACTTGATCGATGATATCCAAACAAAACTTGAAATTTTACAACAATCAACACCCACTCAGGCAGATATAGCCCTGCTCCAAAATGCTATGCAAAATGTGGCTGATGCTTCTGAATTAAATAATGTGAAATTGCCACTTGAATCTTTGCAAAATACTGTAACAAATCTGCCTACATCACAGGAACTTAAAAATATTAAGAGAGCTGTGAATCGCATATTGAAATCAGAAGATATCAAGAATATCCAGACAGAGATCAAACAACTTACTCAGACAGTGGCCACTCTACCAACCAATCAACATATTAATGAACTGCATGCCCTGTTTGAGGATATCAGAAGACAGGTCCATGATTTTACTGCTCAAAATTCAAAATTGGCAGTTATTGAAAATTTGCAACAAATTGTAGCTAATATCAAGCAACAGCTAGGGACCATGGAATCCAATCAAGCAAATGCTCTGTCTGTTTTTGCCACCCAGCTTCAAGAGATTGTGCAACAATACAAGAAACTTGTTGTGGACATAAAAATCAAGCCAGGCCATGATGATGTTGTTAGGACTATTAATGAGCACCTTGAATCTGTAACAAGCAGATTGCTTACAGCAGAAAAAGAAATAACCGGCATAATCGAGAATCCTAAACATACAGTAATTCTTGAATTGTACAGCATCCCCAACAAAGAATATGATTCACCATTTACACCAGGTGGCAAAATATATATGCTGTCCCCTGCACAATTTTGTTACCAATTTTTTTGTTGGGGGCACACTGAGACCAATCAAGATCAAATATTGGCTTCAACCACAGGCACACCACTACCCCACCTTATCAATAACAAATGCTGACAACAAACCAAAAATCACCAGTGTAGAGTTAGAGGATTTTACAGATCCCAATACATTAGAAACATCTTATGCTGAAGATGATGGCTCTCTGGAATTTCATATACAAATAGGAGACAAATTATATTTAGAAAATCCTGTAGTATCAGCTGCTGAACACCCCATAGTTGCAATATTCCTGTTTACATATTATGTCTAGACAAATTATTGTTGATGAATTACACAGACAAGCCAGACATAATTATAAGAGACTGCCAGTAGTTACAAAAGGCATAGATGATTTATGGCAGAGCGACTTGATTGAGATGGCAAGTGGACAGCTGAAAAACTTAGACAAAATCAACAAGGGCTACAAGTATCTACTCACTGTAATAGACACACTTTCAAAATTTGCCTGGGCTGTGCCACTCAAATCCAAGACTGGAGCATGTGTTACAGAAGCCTTCAGGACAATCATCAATCAGAGTGGAAGATCACCGCGCTATTTGCAAACAGATAATGGCAAAGAATTTTATAATTCTGTGTTCCAACAATTTATTAAAAGCCAGTCAATACAACATTATTCGAGTTACAGTGATCTCAAGGCCTCAATTGTAGAGAGATTCAACAAAACTCTAAAAAATCTTATGTATAAACAATTTACACTTCAAGGTAATTATAAATGGCTTAATATTCTTCCAGAACTTCTACATAAATATAACAACTCGGTCCATTCCACAATCAACATGAAACCCTCTGAAGTAACTTCATCTGATGAGCAAAAATTGATCAGGACTGTTTATTATCCTAGATACCAGCCAACAACAAGAAAAGCCAAATACAAGGTGGGTGATCAAGTAAGAATCAGCAAATATAAGCACTTATTCAAAAGAGGCTTTACAAGAAACTGGAGCACTGAATTATTTACAGTGGTTCAAATTAAACCTGGGACCCTTAACACATATATAATAAAAGACCACCGAGGAGAAATTCTCAAAGGCCGGTTCTATGAAGAAGAACTCAACAAAACTAAACAGCCTGACACATATCTCATAGAAAAAATCATCCGCAGAAAAGGCAACAAGTTATTTGTCAAATGGCTAGGACTTCCAGAACACAGCTGGATCGATGCAGACAAAGTGATAATATGAGCACCTGGGATGTTATAAAAAGGCTGCCAGAACCTGAACAGCAGATTAAGAGAAATGGCAAGTTGCTGCCTGAAAATATTAGATGTCTTACTGTTGGGCCATCAGCTTGTGGTAAAACTACACTAATGATTGATAATTTTTTATTGGCACCCAACTGGTTAGACTGGAAAAACAGGCACTTGTATGTTTTCTCTAAGAGCTTGGAACAATTAAAATATCAGCAGCTGATGAAGCTATATGATGGATTGGATATAGCCACTTTTGAACCAGATGTTAAGCCACTTCATGAATGTCTCGATAATTCTGTTGTTGTGTTTGATGACATTATACTGGATAATCAAAACAAGGTTAGAAATTTTTTTACACTGGGGCGACACAAAAACATTGATTGTTTCTACCTGGCACAGACTTTTTCTAAAATTCCCAAGCAGCTGATCCGAGACAACAGCAATTTGATATGTGTGTTTCATCAAGATCATACCAACCTCAAACACATACATGATGAATATGTAGGTGGGGACTTGAGCTACAATAATTTTTCCAAGTTTTGCAGCAGGTGCTGGAACCAGGACAGCTATGGGTTTGTCACAATTGATATGACAAGAAAACCCAATAGTGGCAAATACAGAAATAAAATCAACAATTTTCTAGACATTGAAACATATATAAATAACCATGAAAAGGCCAATTATTGATGATCTTAAATTAAGAGATTATCTTGTAAAAAGATTTAAGGGATGGAAATCAGAGAACCGAGGAATTTATGAACAACACAAACAAACAGAACAGCCTATTATTGATGCTATTAGTGAATTAGGTAAAAATATCAAAACTGTTACAGAGCAAAATCAAAATTTGATCACAGAGCTTGTACCTGTAGCTGCAAGAAACATATTAGATTATCCAATCACCCCACTTTCCAGTATTCATACACCTAGTCCTGTTGCTCCTCGAAGAATTGAAGCTAGTCAGGATCCTATTGAATTGGGTCTTCTTGCTCAAAAATATTTAAGCACACCTAAAGACAACAAAGATGAGGTCTTTGGCTTATATGCTGACACAGAGCGTGATGGTAGCATCATATATAGAATTGGCAATTTCAGAGTAACATTTTTGGGAGATGATATAATTGTATATTCAGAATCTCATCTTGGAGAAAAAGGTGGTTTTGTTAAATATCCCGGCACACCTGGGTTGTGGGAACTGATGACTAGGAAAAGGCCTGGCAGCTATACAGATCAAGATTATGAGCATTACAAAGAAATATTAATAAAATCAGATGCTCTATACCAGAACAATGATCCCACACAAAAAAGAGTCAAGTCTAGCAGTGGAGCAAAATACAACAATTTAATCAAGCCCATATGGTCACAAATTAGGACAGGCAGTGGAATCAAACAATACAACACCCTGCCTAAAGAATTTGTCTGGGTTGATGATGTCAGGAAACTTGTAGATAGGTTATTGGTGATAGCTGGGGAGGAAAATGCTGGCAACCACAATTTTTACAATGAAAAGGTTGGAATTATGGACATGATAAGCACCAAATTGTCTAATTTTATAGTGAATGACACTAAGGGGATTGGATATCTTATAAAAATTATTAATACTCTACCACCTAAATTTTGGAATATTTCTGAGGGCCGGGGACTGGTTAATGACATTATAAACAAGCTGCCATTTGAACTACACATTCCAGGCTATCAGTATTGTGGTCCAGGCACAAAATTGGAGCATAGATTAAACAGAGGTGATCCTGGTGTTAATCCCCTAGATGCTGCTTGTAGAGACCATGACATAGCATACAACACACATTCTGATCTTGACAAGAGACATGTTGCAGACAAGAAATTAGGAGAGGCTGCATTTGGTAGATTTGTAAGCAAAGATGCTTCTTTGAGTGAGAGAATAGCAGCATTGGGGACCACCATAGCTATGAACACCAAACAAAGCTGGGGTGGGGGCTTTGAATATATATATATATATAATAAACCTAGAATGAAGGCCAAGGGTGTTATGTATCAAATACCTTATGCAGGTCTTAAATCTCTTAAAACTATTGATAGCCTTTTAACCAAAAAGCAGCGCAAGAAAAAAATTCTTGTCTTGCAAAGGGCCATGGTATGAAATTGTTGCTTAGTACCCCCTAATTAAAAAAATTACAACAATCTAGAAAAAAATCACATGTGGGGGGTTTCATATTTACTATCCCGGCCATCTTAGCAGCACTTGGGGCTGTTGGGAGCTTGGCTGGGGGATCAGCTGCCATAGCAAAAACAGTAATAGATGCCAAGAAAAATAGGGCAGAATTAGATGAATTGAAGCGCCATAACCTGGCCATGGAGAAACAAGGCAAAGGTGTTAAGAGAGCCATGAATAAGTTTAAAAAAACAAGAGCCGCTTACAAACCAAGATATTGAAGCTTTAATCAAGCCACTGGGCATCAAAAATTTTAGAGGTGTGTACATGTCTGATTCTTTACCAGAACAACCACTCAACAAAGAGTGTGGCATTGTTAATTTGGATAAGTACAAAAATCATGGCGCTCACTGGATCTGCTATCTTAAATATTTAAAAAATGAGGCATTTGTGTTTGATTCATTTGGAGGTGTTCCACCTGAAAATTTAGTAAAATATCTAAAATCAACTAATCTTTATTACAATAATACCCGTGTTCAAAACTTCAAAGATGTTAATTGTGGACATTTGTGTTTATCTGTTCTTAGATATATGTCTCAAATAAATAAACCATCAATTGAAATTTTTCAAAAGGCCCTGTGGTATTTAAAACATCATGGGGGTATTCCATCTCACCAGCCAAAATTCAATATTGAAACTCAAATTACATGATGATATAGTGTATCCCAAAACAATAGCTCTCAGAGCATTTTACGGCATGTACTTGATCCCTAATATTACACACCACAACAACAAAATTGCAGTAGGGGATCAAAAAATTGTCATCACTCCAGGGCAATATAATCTGTCCACTCTAAATGCTCAATTACCCAGAGGTATAGTATTAACTCAAAATTCTGTCACTCACAGAATAGAGATTGTATCTGCTACAGAAACAGTGGATCTGGGTACTATAGGAGAGCTGTTAGGCTTTGAGAACAACACAAAACTTGAACCGGCCATCAAACACACTGCTATTAATATACCTAAATTCTTAGCCATAGAGACTCTCAATATTCACTGTAATGTAGCCGAGGGTATGATCACCAAATCAAATGGCATAGGCACTCACAAACAAACTGGCATCATTGCAACATTCAAACCTAATTCTGAATTTATGGAGCCAATCATCTACACTCCATCCCCAACATTATATTTCCCTGTGTGCCATAATAGAATAGATAACATTGAGTTGATGGTCACTAATGAAAAAGAAGAATTAGTTGATTTTGCTGGAGCCACAACAACTGCAATCATAGAGATTAATATTTAAATAAAAATACATACAAAAAAATTGAAAATATTGAGAGTTATGAGCTACAATCATTCCCTCCAAACAGGAGGACATTTGCAAATTTAAATCAACCCAACACAGAAATTGAGGTTGATCTTGATGTAGGGGATGGCTTTATACACCCCCACAGAGCAGATCTATACATCAAATTTGATGTTGTAAAGCTCGATGGAACAGATTATCCGGCAAATTCAAATATAAGATTGGTGGACAATTTTGTGCCACATCTGTTCTCTGAAATTGAGATCAGAAAACATGGTGTTGTTATAAACAGAGTGGATTATCCCGGCATTACCTCGACAGCTTTGGCCACACTAAAATTATCCAAAACCGAGGCTTCTTACTACAAAATAGGTGGATTTGAGGCTGGTGATAAAATTATATCTAAGAGCCACACAGTGCTGTTCCCTATGCGCCTGTTGCCAGGATTCTTCTCAGATTACAAAGATATTATGTGGAAGGGTGGTTTAAGAATCACATTTAGAAGAGCTGCCAATGATAATAATGCTTTGATGAGGTACAGTTCATTAAACTCTACAGGGGAAGCTATGCCTAATACCCTACCTGATGAGGGCAAATGCATTATTCAGACTATGGAGCTAAGAATCCCAGTTTATTTATTTATTTCCCTTCAACAGAGACAAATCTCCAATTACAGAAAGGTAATATAAAATATTACATTTTCATTTACAAGTTGTATGTACACACGTACACATTCTCCCTCCTTCCTCCTTTACACACACACACACATATTCACAAACATAGACAGATAATACATAATATATATATATATATATATATATATATATATATATAGACATCTTGGTGACAGATCAGGTTTACTGCTTAACTGTGACAACAGAAATTATCATATATTTACACATTTCATCTGAATTACACAAAACAAGTATCACAAACACTGGTACAATATATCATTACAACAAACTTCAATATGACAAATCCAATTCTCATAATAAATGCATTATTAAGAGAGATACCCCTTTAACATATTCATAAATTTGGTCCGTGTCATGCCGAAATCCAAGTCCACCAAATGATTTGAGATCTTGTTATATTGAAGTATCATTTTTTGTATTGGCGAACCTTTATACATTTCTGTTCTTGGGATTTTGTATGAGAGTAAACGTCTATTACGTAAATGACCCTGTCTTACATTAAACCATATTCTCTCTAGTATAGAACTACTATCAATATGTCCATTTATTATTTTATACAGAAACATTTGTTGAGAAATTTCACGTCTATTTGACAGGATTACAAAATCAAATTCATTTAATAAATCATTGTATGGTATTTTAAGAATTATTGGCGATATTCGATACTTCTTATAATATAAAAATCTGAGAAATTTCTTCTGTATACGTTCAATCATATTTTTCTGGGACTCACAGTTTGGCGCCCATACGGAACAAGCATATTCTCATTTGCTTCTAACTAAACATTTGTAGAGCATACACAAAGAGCATATATCATTTAAACTTTTAGCATTTCTTATTAGAAATCCAAGATTCCTGTAGGCATTCTGGGTAATGCAAGAAATATGCTCAGTAAAAGTCATATTATGGGTAATAATTACTCCTAGGTCTTTAATCGAATACACTCTTTTTACAAATTCGCCGTTAATAACATACTTATCATTTCGCACATTATTTCGTGCTCTAGTAAATATCATGTATGAACATTTCTTAATATTAAACTTGATATCATTCTCTACACTCCACCTATGAACCATGTTTATATCAGTCTGTAATTTCCTAGTATCCGTAATATCCCTAATTTCTCTATATATTTTAACATCATCTGCGTACACTAAACACTTTGAAAATTTGATTGTACCTGGTAAATCATTAATATAAATTGCAAAGAATAGAGGACCCAGATTTGAACCTTGTGGAACCCCAGATTTAACATCATAAATAAAGACTTCGCTTGTTTATAAGTTACATATTGTTTTCGATTAATAATGTAAGATTTGAAAAGATTTACATATTGTGTTGAGAACCCAAAACTTGCAAGTTTTCTTAAAAGAATATTATGATTAATTCTGTCAAAAGCTTTTGCGAAATCTATATATATTGCATGTACACTAAGTCTCTCGTGGAACGCATCATGTATATCTTGGACAAAATTTATCAGATTTGTTTGTGTTGATCTACTTGGAAAGAAACCATGTTGATTGTCACTTAAGAAACATTTTACATGATTAAATATGCGATTGTATAGGACAGACTCGAATACTTTCGCCGGTGCACAGAGAATCGATATGGGCCTGTAATTTTCTATTTTTGAACTTTCACCAGATTTTAAGATGGGGCATACACGCGTTTCCTTCCAGATATCAGGGAACATTTGTGTTTTCATTATTAAGTTGTAAATTCTAAGTAGAGGATGCATCAATACCTCAGAGCATCCTTTCAAAATGTAAGGTGGTATTTCATCTGGGCCGCTAGATCGTTTGCCTTTTAACTGTTTTGTAGCACTTTCATATTCTTTCTGACTAACTGGCGAAATTGCTAATGTGTATGATATAATGGACTCAGTGTGTTCGTCTATTATACATGGTTCAGATGTTTCAGCATATACGGACCTAAAATATTTAGCAAAACCATCAGAAATATCTTTTGCAGATTTGAGAGAATTTTCTTCAAAATTCATTGTGCTGTTACAAGCACCATTATTACTTTTCTTATTTCTAATAAAACTCCAAAACTCTTTAGTATTTGATTTCAAATTGCTTTCCAATTCCTTTATGTAGTTGTAATAGGCACTACTTATCATTGTTTTTACCTGCTTTCTAGTTTGCCGAAACAATGACTTATATCCTATTCTAAATTTTATATTTTTTCTGTAATACTCTTTTAACTTTATCAATTTAATGATATCATTATTAAACCAACATGGGTATTTATTTGTTGTCTTTCGTCTTCTTTTTGGGACTGTGGCAAGAAATACTTCATGAACTCTATTACAAAAAAAATTAACCGCCTGATTTACATCAGTCATATTATCTAATGCAGACCAATCTACCACTCCAAGCAAATGATACATCTGCATGAAATTGGCTTTTTTAAAATTGTAAGAATAATAAGCTTCATTTGTTATTACATCAGTAGATTCCCTTATAGTTAGGTGTACAGTCAATGCAGGATGATGGTTATCTTCTTTTACAAGTGGCATTTCTTCCCTACATATGTTCACATTCTTTGGAATGTTAGTAAGAATAAGATCCAAAGTTCTATCGAGGCAATTTTTAATATTGTTTACAGAATGAAGGTTATAAAAATTCAAAAAATTTAACAAAGCTCTACAAGAGGGTCCACCATTCTGAAACTCATAACCTGAACTGGTAATCATGGGTAAATTGAAATCTCCGATTATAAATATATTCGAGCCATGAAATTCCACGAAAGAATCAAACATATTATAAAATGACAAATATTTTTCTATACCGCATGCAGGCGTAAAATACACTGTGGTAATATAATAAATCTTATTACGTGTACTTATTTTAACAACCAATGTATCTACCTCACAATTCAAATTTATTACTTCCGATTTCAGTGATTCCTTTATTGCTATCATAACTCCCCCTCCCCTCTTATTTCCAGGTCTATCGCGACGGTACACTTTGTAATTGCCATTAAATAATTCATTACTATTTACACTCTCATGCAGCCAGGTTTCAGTAACAATTATAATATCAAAATTATTACTCAAAACATTAATATAAAATTCCATAATCTTAGTATTTAGACCACGGGCATTTTGATAATAAATACACATTTAATTTATAAGACCCTCGAAAGTTACATTAATTGGGTGACGTCTTCAAGTGATTTTAATAATATGATGTTAGTATCATCCCTTTTTTTCCTTAACTTAATTAATCCCGCATGGTCTACCCATAAATAAGCATAGTTTTTCTCGTATTTCATCTTCCTAGCCTGACTAAGAATGCGCTTTCGGTAAGGTGTGAGACTTTGGTTAATATAAATGATTTAATTTTTGGTATAACCGAGATGTACAGCATTTAAGTTCCTTTTCACTTTCCTCTTCTGTATAAAGGCATCCTTGTCCACTCGCCTGACAAATTTCACAATGATTCCACTTGAAGATTGATTAGAGGGTTTGCGCAACCTGTGACAACAGTCTATCATCTCATCCTTGATTTCTATGTCCAATGCTCGCCCAATAGTTTTTACTACATCCGTCGTATTTTCATTCGGCTGTTCAGGAACACCGTATATTTCTAACGTATTGCGGCGACCATACTGATCTAATTCATCTAGTTGTTCCTGATTATCCTTCAGTTGTTTTTTTAGAGTTACATTTTCTCCTTTCAACTGCTCAATTTGTACCATACAAGTATTTATTGACTCTGCCTGCTTTTTGATCAATGATGCATTTTCATCCAGCTTTTGATGAGCTAACTCAAGTGATTTACTTAGTTCGCGTTCACAGTTTATATTTGCTTTCTTCAAATTTTCCATTTCATACTTTACAACTTGAAGAAGTTTATACATATCAACAATAGTTGGCACTTCCGTTTCACTTACACTTTCGTCCTGTAAACTACTACGTCTAATCTTCGCACATTCTTTGCATCTCCAAATTTGTCCCGCACTCCGCATATATTCTGCATCTTCCTCTTTCAAACGTGCACATTTCAAATGACATAGCTTCAAACAATCTGAACACTGTATTTTTGAGGAAATGTCCTTCCGAGCCACAGGTTCGTGACATTCGATGCAACTACTCATCTTATTAGATATATCGAACAATTCGATAATGACAGTTCAACTGTACTCCGCGGTTTTTTTAACACTGAGGTGGCAACACTGTTTGTTTACATACGGGAAGTAGAAATGACAGTGACAGTATTTAACGTATTTATCGTTTCATTTACCAGATATTGAACTATTTGTTACACAAAAGTAATCTTCAGTACTTACTGCACATTCCTGCAATATCGTTTTCACCACCTCGCATCAGAAATACATAAAATAAGACAAAAAACACGGAGCACATTCACACCGTTGTCCTACCGATCCATCACCACAGACTATATTGTTGAATATGAAGCCAGTTATGCTCTTAAATACAAAGCAGATATAATAAAAAATCCACAGATTCCTTTACAATTTTATACATATCAATGTGTACAGAAGCCTGCCGCTGGTACTTATTATGAGTTTGATGCTACAAATTCATTCTCCAGTATACAATATGACATGCCGGATTTTGTGGTGGTACTGTTTCAGACTGGAAGACACAATAATCAGGAAAAAAATTCAAGTAAATTTGATAGCTGCAACATCAAGAACATATATCTTAAAAATGGCAGAAATGAGGTATTTCCTAGAGAAAATTATAATTTAGACATGTCCAAGGATGATTTCCTTAAATTATATGAAGCATTTACAGCATACAAAAGGGTCACTACTGGCAATACTGACATGTATTACACACCAGATGAATTCAAAGCACAGAGACCCATGTTTGTCATCAACACTTCAAAAAGGAAACAAGTTGTGGTTAATGACAGCACAAACATTAAAATTATCTGTGAATTCCACGATACACTCCCTGATGACACCATATGTAGTGTTATTCTCATAGGTGAAAAATCATATGTTTATGATGTAAGAAATGAGAGAGTCACAGAACAATTCTAGAAGATTTTTGCACAATGCATTGTCTTAGTACTAGATATGCAAGTTGAGGCTGGTGTCCAATTAAAATATTGAGCATATTCCAGGTAACATATTAACATAACAGCAACAAGTATTTAAGCATATATTACATTATACAGGGTCCGGCATAATGAATAGTAGGATATAAAAAGGACAGAACGTCGAAACAAATGGAATAATTTATTGAAACACACATTGAAAACAAAGAATAATAGATGCCATTACATACCATATATGCCGTTTTACTTGGTTTTGAAGATAACGCCAGACAGATGGTCGCCATCACGTTCAGCGCATTCTTCCAGGCGGCGAACGAAAGCTCGCATCACCCGCTCCAGCATGTCCAATGGCATTGCCTTCAAAGCTGTACGTATCCTTGCCTTCAGTTCAGCCACGGTATGAGAACGTGTAGCGTACACTTGACTTTTCAGGTAGCCCCACAAGAAGAAGTCAGGGGCATTGAAATCGGGCGACCGCGATGGCCAATGAATGTCCCCAAATCGGGAAATCAATCGACGAGGAAAATGAAGCCGCAAGACAGTCATGGACCGGCGGGCCGTGTGGGCTGTTGCCCCGTCCTGTTGGAACCATATGTCTCTGTTCACCCTTGGAAGGAGAAAGTCACGTAACATTTGGACATAGCGATCGCTATTAACCGTTACCGCACGTCCATGAAGATCCTCAAGAAAATATAGACCGATGATGACAAGCGATGCCACACCGCACCACACCGTCACACATTCACTGTGCAGGGGTTGCTCATGCAGTCAACGAGGATTAAATAGCGCCCAGTATCTGTAATTCTGTTTATTGACACCACCGTGCAGATCAAAATGAGCCTCATCCGACATCAGTATGTTGTTTCGCATGTGCGGTTCGGCTGCTAAAAGTTCCAAGCAACGCAACGCAAAGGTTCGTCGGGCATGTTTATCTTGTTCGGTTAGTTTCTGTGCGACCTGCATTTTGTAGGGGTGGAAGTGGAGGTCTTCATGGATGATGCGCCACAGGAAACGATCTGACATTCCTAGCGCCAAGGCATGCCTGGCAGCAGAACGCCGAGGACTTCGGATCAGTGCTTGACGGGCCTCCTCCACTCGCCGCTGGGTCCGTTGTGTCTTTGGTCGCCCCAGGCTTTTCTTTTTTGCACACGATGCAGTAGTCCTGAATTGTTGCGCCCACCGTACAATCGTCCTATGATCCGGGACGTTCTGATGTCGGCCCACATGGAAATGGCGACGAAAGAACCGCTGCACGGTGACTGGAGACTCGTTATTTTTTAAATACGCCTCAACGGCGAATGCTCGATGTTCCGAACTCCACAAGGCCATACTTACAAATGGCAGTTCTTCCTCAATGCAGCGCGGACACACGTCGTTGCGCAGGCGCAACAGCGACGCCGTACTACGTGACTCAAATCAGGCTATTCATTCCGCCGGACCCTGTATTATTGTGTAAGCAAAAGCTCTTATGAGCATTTTTGGCTTAGTTTTAGGTGTAGCCAAAAAAAATATCAAAAGGGGCATATTTTTGACAAGTTTATGGACAACAAACTGAGAGATGTAGCTTTTACACACATGGGCAAATCTGTCTGAGGGGAGTTCTTCATTTCTACACTAGAATTCAAGATTCTTGGGATTTTGACAGAATAACACACTATAAACAATAAAATCATATGGGTACTTGACATAATTTTAAGTGTGGGCAAATCGGGGCATATGAACTCTTCTTTTCTACACTAGGATTCAAAATTCTTAGAATTAAGAGCATATCACACTTGAAGAAATGGGGAATAAGGGCATCTTGGCATAATTTTAAGTGTGGGCAAATCGGGCTGTTTAATCAAATGACCTCTTCTTTTCTACGCTATAAGTGCGCTCATAATATCATCAATTATACTACTGCTGGGTGATTTAAATATCGCTTAAGGTTCAGCAGACGGGAGATTTAAATCCCCGGCCAGAGGGGAGTAGCTTACTACCGAGTTAACGGCTGTTCGCATTTAAACTAAATTAAACTAAATCAGCCCCTTTTTATGTAAACAAAATACATATTTTATTAATTATTCATAAATTAATATTCATATATTCATGAAACTCATAAATTATTAATATAAAAATGGGTTCTAAATATTATTATTATTATTACTTTTTTTTAGTTTAGTTCTTCGTCTGAGGAAGAACTGCCTTGGTCACCAACTTAGTGTTTTATAATATGGAAACAAGGCTTAATTATATTACAGTTAGAATTTAGTTCTCAAGGCGAACAGTTGTTACTCGGTAGCAAGATACTGAGGGGTTAAATTTTATAAATTATAAATTCACGTAGGAATCTTTGGCTTGAAGTTATCTGTGGTTCTTCACTAACATACACGAGACAACTATTCGTAGGTGTGCACCGCGAAACACTGAATTGAAGGGGGAGTTACAGTAATGTTTTTCCTTAATTAAACGGCCAAGGCTGTGTCTACTAATCACATACACCACTAGGTTAACTACGGCGGTGTCTGACGTCATTACTTCGGCGGCGCCACAGTAGAATTTCGCCTGGGCGGAGCTTCAAGCTGTCCTCCCAGAGTCCCTTTCGGCAAGAGTATCCCTCATAAGATGTATGCCTCTTTCTCCCTCCTTGCAGCATCCAACAGGATCCCCATCTCTCCTCTCTCGTAGGATGCTCCTCCTTGTAAAATGTGAGAGGACATATCTTCAAGTTTCCCTTTAATCCCGTCTGGATTGGGGGGACTCAATTTTCCGGGATTCCGTTCGAATCCCTTTTGGGCTAATTGCACCGCTGACCTTTAGTCACCTTCCCCCCTCTCCCCCTCTTTGGGAATGTTTAGAGCGAAACCTACCCTTTCAGGCGTTTTCTTCTGCTTCTTCTACTCCTTTTCTCCTCAAGGAGAAACTTCTACTTTTCTTCAAACATGTGTTTAGTCTTACTCCTGGTAGTATAATTATACAGGGTAATTATACAGGGTGTTTATAAATTATTGAGCACGTTTGATTCATGGATTCAGAAATAACACGGTATTGAAGCAATCTTTCTTTTGTTGAAAATCATAGAGCAACAGAACGAGTTTGTATCGACATCGACCGAAAATACGTGGCGCCGTGGTGGCAAGACATTGAACTTCAGTACCGAGATGCCTACCGTACAAGCTATGTGTGTTCATCATTGAATAGCGCTCAATAATTTATAACTACCTTGTATATTACTGAATACCATTAATTACTTTCGCTAGTAGCTGAAATTGTATTTTCACTAACACGTGTTTTCGTGAGTTACTTTCACCTACTACCAAGCAGGAAATTGTCTTTATCCTTCACCTTCGCAAATTATTTCTACCTTCTGCAAAGAAGGATTTCTTCTTATGAATCTTTACGAATTATTTCCGCCTACTTCAAAACAGAGAATTGTGTTTTTTCTTATTTAGCTTCACACATTTCTTCACCTACTTCAAACCAGAATATTGTACTTTTCTTCTTGACCTTCACGAATTACTTAATCTAAAAAACTGCCATCTAGCGTCAAATGTTTGAACTTTCTTATGGTAGCATATTACAACGAACGAATCTCTGGATATCATTCAAATTTACTAGACAGCAAACATAAGGTTTTGTTTGGGTTTCTATTAAAGTGCAATTTATGCACAGAAAGGCTAATCGTGACAGTTTAAAGTGGCATTAGAGACTCTATGCGCCTCCACCGGTATCGAACCCAGAACCCCTAGATTACAAGGCGATGATGTTGCCACTATCCCATCAGGAAGACCCGGTCAATATATGGAGGGAAGGAGTTAGTATGGTTTCAATGGCATCTTTCAAGTAACACTTGAGTAACTAACATTGGCTTGTGTAAAGTCCGAGTATCTAAACCCAGTGGTCATGTGTGACTTAATTAGCTTGGCGATCAGTAAAATGTTCACGTCTCCTGGGCAAGGAACGTGCATCCTTTACAAATATGAAAAAGTGAATATACGTACAATGGGAAGAGAATTAGGAAAGTGTGTAATTATTATGCAAACGCAGGTGTAGCTAGCTAACTGCATTTCATGAAGAGGAAACATGGTGTTGCAATTACCATGATAGGGTAGTGTTATGTCTACAAGGCATTTCAATGGGCACTTTTTATAAGGGTAGGCAACGTTTGGGAAAACGTCTGTTTCGTTTATTTATTGGAAGTATGCAGAAACAGACTTCCTCTTTTCGTAGCCGACTTCCGTGACGGAGTGGTTAGCATCGCGCGCTTCGACGTTAGGGGTCCCGGGTTCGAATCCCAGCCTGGGCATGGGTCCCGGGTTCTATAGCCATGGTAGATCCAGTCCCGATTAGCCTATATGTACATAAAGTGGACTTAAAACAAAAACTCAAACTCAATCATTCATTCTCATCTTCACAATTAGCCAAAACTGGCAGAAAATCGAAGTAAAATAAACCAAATCAATCAATCAAACTTATTTTTACCCAGTTTTAATCTCTTTTGGTTCATGATACCCAGTTTTAATCTCTTTTGGTTCATGTTACCCAGTTTTAATCTCTTTTGGTTCATGTTACCAAGTTTTAATCTCTTTTGGTTCATGTTACCAAGTTTTAATCTCTTTTGGTTCATGTTACCAAGTTTTAATCTCTTTTGGTTCATGTTACCCAGTTTTAATCTCTTTTGGTTCGTGTTACCCAGTTTTAATCTCTTTTGGTTCATGTTACCCAGTTTTAATCTCTTTTGGTTCATGTTACCCAGTTTTAATCTCTTTTGGTTCATGTTACCAAGTTTGTGCCCTACTTTTCTTATACTATCGTTTCACGGAATGTCTCTGTACAGTGGGATCTGTGAGTATTACCGTGTAAATTGTCCATCACCATGTTCGTGCACTTTATTTGACCCAATAATAGGCTGATCATAATATTTTGGCCCAAAAACGAGACATCCCAAATAGGTCAGTTTACCCACCCTCCTTAAAAATCGGTTTGGCCTAATTATAACATTAACGTCATTATTATGAAAAGATAATAATTATCAATACAACCCACGACGCGAGCTATGAGTAATGTACTGTCTGCTATAGAGTGTCTCAACCTTAAAAGTCAGTATGAAAGTAAATGGAGTACTTCCCCCCCCCCTCTCTCTCTCTCTCTCTAATACATGAGTTTTGCCAATAGCTCTGTCCTTCTCTACCCCCGCTGCGTTGCGAGATGTTACAAAATTTACAAAATGTGAAAGTCAAAAATTTCAAACAGTGAAATTATTATCCTGTAGAGCTTTTTATGCTCTATTTACTGGCGGCATTATACAGGGTGTCATTTTAATGGCGGCCACGGACCACGGAAACGTATAGAGGACATCAAAACAAACAACATTTCTCAGTAACATTTTTCTCGTTGGTGCATCATTTCGGTGCTACAGCCGTTCAAAAAAGATCGTTTTGCCGCCTGGATGCTGGCAACCACACACAACATTTGATTGCATTTGTGACGTCATATCCCGTCCTGAAGCGATGCGTTCCAGGGTTGCCAGGAACACTCATATTCTGTGAAAAATGACATAGCCACAATCAGCCACATTATGTACCGTAAAACAAAACGAGAAAACACGTTCTTTAACCTAACAGGAAGTAAACAAACGACACGAAAACTAGTATAAAGAAAATAGAATTCAAGAGGAAGTGGTAATATCGAATTTTGTCTCAGCTTACATGTCAAATATTTGCAAATCTACTTACCAAGTTGGCATCTACAATTTAGTCTATCCACTTCGTCCTTCTGATACTAGTTGTCTGTGACGCATTGAACAGATGACAAAATAGAAATGAAAGAACTCAAAATTCCAAAGGTAAGCAACACATAATATAATGTATATTCAGGGCATTATGAGGCAAGTGACAAAAATGGTTGAAAAAACAGGGATATAAGTAGTAGTAATACAAGCTCTCCGACGACTGTGTTTAGGCACCGGATACACATGTAATGTAATAGTTTGCAACTCTGAACAGGGCAGTATATTCGCTACTGATTCATAATTAGATTGTTACTGTGGTTGTACGTGTTTTAGTCCTAATGTAACAACGTGAACCTCGGATACTTCCGTTATCAGCACAAAAGTACCACAAGGCATCTGGACACACACCTGTAGATATCAACCTTGCAACGAGATTTGCAAATATTTGATATGTAACTGGGCGTAAATAGCCACATGTAAGCTGTAAGTCCAATAAAATGTATTGTTGTTGATATTTGACATGTAGGCTGAGACAAAATCCGATATCGACACTTCATTTTGAATACGTTTTTACCATTTCTCATATCGTTGGTTCACTTCCCTCTTCCTTTGAGATGACTGCTGACCTTCTGGCTGGTAGGCTATGATGTTCGGTCTACTGGACGCGTTTCTCGCTTCGTTTTACGCTTAATCATGTGGTTGGTAGTTTGTCAATTTTCACAAAACTTGTGTGTTCCTTGCAACCCTGCCGTGCGCTGTTTCTCCGCTGGAAATGACATCACAGATACGATCAAATGTTGTGTTAGGTTGCCAGCATCCAGGCGGCAAAACGGTCTTTTTTGAACGGCTGTAGCGCAGAAATGATGCACCAACGAGAAAAATGTTACTGAGAAAAGTTGTTTATTTTGATGTCCTCTATACGAGTCTGTGGTCCGTGGGCGCCATTAAAATGACACCCTGTATATCACATAAATGCATGTGATCTGAATTTTTCATAATTATGCAATTTTGCAAAACGCTTAATTTTTTTCTAGTAAATACTTCAAAAGCCATAAATATCAAACCGCTTGAACAACTTCGCCAGTTTTTTTTTCTACGGGATCTATGATGTTTGTAGATATGATATTCTTCGCCTGAGTGAATTAATTTGCTTACGAGGAGAGTTATATATATATATATACATTGGATATTTTGTATAAATCATCAGACCGTAACACGAAAAAGTTGGTTAGCGAGAAACTTTTCAGTTTGTCGCGATACACGTGCAGACCAAGCGAGAAAGGTGTTGACCATTGTTTGAAGTTATTTTTAGAATGCATTGTTACTCCACAGCACCGTTATTTATTCCCCAATCGTAGTTTGTTTATGCGATCTGTCTCGCGTATCAAATTCATTGCGCGCCACCAAGGTTACAATTCAGTTGCAGGCAGGTGCCCCGGTTCGTAAGAAGTGCAGTGTGTTTTATTTTTCGTAAAAAATGTATCTTAATGTTTGTTTTTGCATTTATTTAATTCTGTTTATGTAAAGGATACAATATTCAACGAAAGAAGTAACAGAAGTTGCGTCATGTATTACACATATAATGCAAATGTAAAATGGTAAATAGTTACGTCGACATATAAACATTTACATGCAAATCTTGAGGTAACTACTGTTGTTTTTTTTCCAAAATGCATCAAATACATAGATTTTTTTGATTTCCTATACGATATTAAGGAAGTAAATTTGTCGCAATCATTAGCGATTAACAGCGACGTGATGCGACTCTGTTTGTTGATCTGGCAACGCCGCGTTCCATTTAACCCATACTGACTTTTAAGCTTAAGACGCTCTATAGAAAATGTCTCGACGACAATGAAACTTTTTCTTTGTTATGAAGTGTTTGAAACGTAGTTAAAATATTTAAGGATGACGCTAGATTAAAAATTGCATCAACATTTTTTTCAGAATGAAATTTCTCAAATTTAGACTTAATTTTAAAGTTCACTCCTAGAGTTTTTGTAAAACGGGATAAATTGTGTTTTTTTTAATTACATCAACGGGACGACCGGGACACGCCTCTAAAACGGGACTGTCCCAGTCAAAACGGGCCATATGGTCACTCTACCCAATAAGAGCTTCAAGAATCTAAAGAAAACTCAAAACAAGCTGTTGACAACTTCTGCACCAGTATAAAAATCCATCGCTTAAAAACACACAGGATATAAGAGAAAAATTAATGGAAATAGTCATGGACAATTTGCACGGTACTACTCATGGATCCCACTGTATACGCAATGGGAACAGTAATCCGTCACCATTTTCATTCAGTTTGCTTTCTACAATGTGATGATCAGGAATCGAAATAAAAACGTCAATAACAGAGAACATCATCTCCTTCGCATCAACAGGATTCCTTCCATTTAATAAAACAGCACATGGTGTGGATTAAAAAGGAATAGCCATCGAGAATTTGCCTACTATTAACTTTGCCGTTGGCTGTACTATCTAT
This sequence comes from Lepisma saccharinum, assembly GCF_977018435.1. NCBI lineage: Eukaryota > Metazoa > Arthropoda > Insecta > Zygentoma > Lepismatidae > Lepisma > Lepisma saccharinum. Next base: position 9,900,724 of record NC_139254.1, on the reverse strand, counting down.
ACCTTTAAGACAGACTGCCAGTACACATTCTCAATCTCGATAATACTGGTGGCGATGCGATCAGCACCACGCTCAAGCCACATTTACGTACCAGAGACACACTGAGTAGGAGATGAGTGAGCCGCAGAGCCACTTTATCTATTTCATTAATTCATCTGTCATCCTCATCGCCGTGACGAAAATAAAATACAAAAAGTGTGCATGCGCGTGATTGTTCCATCAATCAACTTAAAATTTACATAACCTACTTTAAATGCATCAAAGCAATCATGTTTAATTCTTAATTTTTTTATTTTTCTTCTTTTGGTACTGTAAATACACACATGATACTTTGCCACCTTAAGCGGCTTATTGTTAATAAAGTAATGAATAACGCACAAGGAGAGGGAAGAAAGATCACACGTTTCATATATAATCTGTGTAAAGGCACAAAAACGCACAGAAAGATTAAAATTAAATACATTGGAGAACACGGAAAGCAAGATTATTTTTATGGAGTAATTATGCAAACGCTTTTAAACACATCTCTCTGTTCTTAGGTCTTTTCAAATAAATGCTTTATATGTGCGAGTACTAAGATAATCTCTTGTTATTTCTCCATTTGTGTCTCTCGTTCCTGAGTTGCATACGAAATAACGCACAACACTAGAGCAACCTCGCGTTCTGACGTCAGCGCGGAATGCTTCTAGTGTTAGGCTAAATTCCTAAGTTGTTATATTAGGCTAGTCAGGTTTAGTTATCTCACCATAAATAATACATTTACAGCAGTGGCGGCGATTGGGTTCCAAAACGGGGGGGGGAAGCTAGATTACTTTCTCTTGGTACATAATGTTTAGCATCATCTGGAAAGATTGACCTTTAGTCAAAGGCGCCCGAAGATTTTTTTTCTCAAGGGGGGCAGGGTCATAGAAACTTTTATTATTATTACGGCTTTTATTGTTGGTAGTATTTTTTTATTATTATTACTACGACTAATGCTACTACTACTTATGTTCTTTTTAAAATTACATACATTTGGAATTTTCATACTCTGTATATTTATACAGGGTGTCTCAAAAGTAATAGCGCAAACTGACACAGGTGAAAGTACACGATAATAGAAGCAAAAGAGTCTCAGTAAAGATGGGTCTGCAAACGAGCCTTTTTCGAGATAATTGCGAATGTGTGGTTAGAAGCCACCACTGACTTCATTGTTTGTAAACGTCATCCTAGTTGGTGAAATGCTAATAATGTGTGCGAATGTGTGGGTACAAGCCGTGCCACCTCTCGGAAATGTTCTGTTTGATTGCAACGCCACCTCTCGGAAATGTTCTGTTTTGTAAACAAATGAGCAAACCTTGGACAGTGTGAGAAGTAAAGCACTCGCTGTTTACAAAATGCAATCAATGATGGCAATATGGGAGAAGAAACACATTGGAAATATGTGGTGTTCCTGTTAACCAGAATGAAAATCTGTTTGAAGTTGTAAAACGTGTAGGGCGAGTGTTAGATATTGAAGTTGATAATCAAATGATGGACATCTGTCATAGATTAAAGAAGGCTCCTCAACAAAGATCTGCAGCCATCATTGTTAAATTTGTTAGGCGAGTAGATAAGGATAAATTTATGGAAAGAAGAAAAGTGAAAAGAAATCTGAATTGTCTTCATTTGGGTTACACTAACAATGATACTCGCATGGTATACATTAACCAAAGTCTCACCCCCCCCCTTAGAAGGAAATTATATAGTGAAGCCAGGGCAATTAAACGGGAAAGAAATTATGCCTACGTATGGGTTGATAATTCTGGAAATATAAGATTGAGGAAGAGGGAAGGTGACAAGGATGTATATGTAGTAAGAACAACTGATGACTTCGATAACTTGAAACAATAAATGGCTTCGGAAAAATGTAATGAACTATCTGTCTACTACCAGAATGTTAGAGGGTTAAATACAAAATTACACAAACTATACTCTAGTATATAACTAACGGAAACTTGGTTAAATGTAGGTGTATATGCTGGAGAGTTCATAGAAAAATGGTACAATGTTTATCGTCAAGATCGGGTCCATAAGGGAGGAGGAGGTGTCTTGGTTGCTGTAGCAAACAAATATCCTGTTGAGGAATTTAAAATCACTATAGAACATGTAGAAATAGTATGTATGAAATGTATATTTGAATGTACAAGTTATTTTTTTATATCAGTATATTTTCCACCAAAATCACCGATTAAGAAGTATCAGGATTTTTTTGAATTTGTTGAGGAGATTGCTAACCCTTTGCCGAAACCAGATATCGAACCCATAGCGTTTACTCCAAAAACGGGCAGTGAAAGAGGCGTAAAGAGGATGACGACGCTAACCACTCTGCCACGGAGGCTTGTAGTAATAATAACAATAATGTAATCTCAAGTATAGGCGTGCGCACGAGGTGCATGGGGGCAGTTGCCTCCCCTAATCACGGACGTTCGCATATTTTTTTTCCACGACGGGACAAACAAGGTATTTTTCCATGGGGCATATTACCCTGATAATAGTGTTGTCCCCTAAAAAAAACAGCTTTTCAATTTATTTATTTATTTATTTATTTATTTATTTATTGAAATTTCCAGTACAGCAGAAGCCATTTTAAACCAGAAAGAAACAACAGTAAAACAATAGACTAAGATTAAAAACAAAAGAACGGATAACATAAAATAAACAAAAATAAAACAAGCCAAAAAAAGTACCAAGGTAAAAAGATCAGTTTCACAAAAGCATTACTTATGTACATTTTTTTCTATGTTGCTGATAAAAAATGAATATGAAGTGAATATATCTATTTGGTTTGAGATTATATTGAACTGATTCGGTAGCCTATGGAATAGTGAACGTTGTATGAGTGAGAGCCTGGGAGTTGCAGTGTGAAAAGTTTCCTTGCTCCGTGTTTTATGTCTGGGCACTCTGAGTGAGAGTTCGTGGAGTGGGATGCTGCATCTTAAGTTTCCATTTATAATCTTATATAGCAATTTCATATCTGCAATGTATCTACGAGTTTCTGGAGTATTAATATGCAGTTTTACAAGCAGATCTCTCTTAGGCAGGCACTCTATATCGAACGATGGAGAGGAAAAAGCTGAGAACACTGTCGATCTTGGAGGTATGAGAATGGGCAGCCATGTTCCAGATTGAACAATATTTTAGAATGGGGGACACAAATATCTTGAAGTAAATGGAAAGTGCTTTCGGGTTATTGATTTCGGTGAATCTGTAAAGTAGGCCTAGCATACGCATTGTCTTTTTTGTGATGGTTGATATGTGATTATCGAAATTTAGTTTAGAATCTATGAGGATACCTAGATCTCGGTGTTGTGCTTCTTTTGCTAGAGGGAGGTCGGTGAGTGTATAATTGCCTTCAAGAATGTTTTGTTTCAATGAAATTGTTATGTATGAGCATTTAGAAGGGTTTGTGGACAGTTTCCATCGCTTACACCATTCAGAGAATCTGTTAATGTCATTTTGGAGAATTTGCATGTCTGATGGCTGTTTTATTTCTCTCATAATCTTGCAATCATCGGCGACCATTAGAATTGTGCTTGAGATGGGGGAATTAAAGAGGTCTGTGAGATCATCCAGATATAATACAAATAACAGAGGGCCAAGAACGCTTCTTTGCGGCACACCAGATGTAACAGGAAGTCAGTTAGAATGAGTTCCAGGAAGTATAACGCGTTGTTGTCTATTTCTTAGATAGTCTTTCACTAATTTTAACTTGTTTCCAGTGATGTTAAATCTGTTAGATAATTTATGCAGTAAATAGTGGTGATCCACTGACTCAAAAGCTTTGGACAGATCAAAGTAAACAACATCTAACTCATTACGATTAGTAATTGCGTTTATGGCACAGGATTGCATACAAGACAGATTGGTAAGACATGAAGAATTTGGAAGAAAGCCGTGTTGTGCTGGGTTAATGTAAGGGGATGTGAATTTCAGAAGTCTTTTTTTCAGAATTTTTTCACAGACAATAGCAAGTGTGGAAAGGAGAGAAATGGGCCTATAACATGTAGTATCGTTAGCATTTCCAGATTTGAAAATAGGAATGATATTTGCTTTCTTCCATTGAGTGGGAAAGCAGCCTTCAGAGAATCACCTATTGTATAACATTGCAAAAGGAGTAGCTAGTGAGTGAGCTGTTTTTTTGAAGGAAAATAGTAGGAATATTGTCTGGTCCAGATGCTCGGTGAGAAGAAAAGGAGGTAAGGAAGTGCAAGACTTCACCTGGTTCTGTAAAGACGGTAGAAAGAGAGTGAGAGCAGATAGATTTAATAGGCGGGTGATCTAAAACATCATTTGAAACAAAATTATTTTGAAATGTTAGATTGAATATTTCAGCTCTATCATTACCAACAGCTGAAATGTCATTGTGTGTTACTTCTAAAGGGATGCGCTTGGCTTGTCTTGAGATTATCGCATAAAAATTAATGTAAATTACTATGACTGAAATCAAATTATACGTGCAAAATATATACTTTTAGGTTGACATTCGTTTTCGAAGGGAGAGATGTGGCCTTCCTTGCCCCCCCCCCCTTCAGACGTTCCATGCCCCCATATTATTATACTTTCACTTAGAAATTTAGTGTAGAGAAATCTCATTGCTGTTATTAACAATATTATACTCTTAAAGAAAATGAAGTATTTTCAAGTCGATGAAAGTTCGAAGCAACTATTGGGAAAGGACGTTTAGTGGCACAACCACAAAGGGGCATGGGGCATTGTCCTATCCCAACCTTGGACGTAAATCAATTATAGGGGGCAAACATTGAAGTGAAAGAATGCAAGTCTAGCAGAATCTAAGAGTAGCAGGGCAAAAGAATACTGAATATGGAATTAGTTTTCACGTCTTTCTTGCATTATTTCTTCCAGACGACCAGGAGCACCTGCAGGGGAGCACAGAGGGGCAATTGCCCCTCGACTTCAAATTTTATACAAATAAAAATTCATTTCGTAAAATTTTCTTGCTCGCTTCGCTCGCATTATTTGCTTTTCTTACAGTCTTCTCAAGTTCAGAGCAGTAGTAGCTAGGGGCTGCGAGAGTTGTCCCTCTATGCCGAATGATCTGAATGAGAAAAGTTGTAAACGAGAATGCCATGGCAACCCATGATTTTTTTGCGCACTATTAAATCAATACTGTTTTCAATTTATATAAATTTGGATCGAAATACAAAGACAATTTATATCATTTTTGCATTTGGTTTGTTATGGGGCGGATGAATTGATTATGTAATGTATTTAAATAATATGTATACACACACACACACACACACATATAACCATAAATGCATTTAAAACTAAAAGAGTAAGATAAAATGAGATTTTTCTTTCCAGACTGAACTTTCATCAAGGCTTTTGCCCTCCCCCCCCCTAATCAGAGTTTCTGCGCACGCCTATGATCTTCTCTAGTTATCAACTCCCATTGTAGGAAAACATGGCGGACCTACGTAACATAAATCTTCCCTAGTTAGTTCATCACTCGGTCGCAAGACAGCGCTGCCAGTCTATCAGAATGACACTTTCTTTTGTGACCTTTTTTTGCCACCCCTTCGCTCCGGGACCCACCCAGCAAAAAACGCTTTAATGGAATATCTTGTAAGAGAAGTAGACAGTTGACAAACGCCGTCTCCTTCCGCTCGCGAGGGGCATTATGGGACATCTCCCGGCAACATTGCTTCGAGACACGGAGATTGCACCAGGCAAGATTTTTACCAGTAAAAATGTAAATAAATACAATTTCCTCTGAAGGGGGGAAGAAGGGGGCTGACACCTTCTTGCTTTAACTTCGGCCTTTGGGGTCTCGTCTTATCTAAGTGTCTCTCGCCCCCCTGCCCCCTCTCGTTCCGCTAACGCAATTTTCTGTCTCTAAACTTTTTCCCCCTTCTTATTTTGTAATGGTTAGGGTTCGTTGTAAAACTTTATTCAATTTTTCTCTTCACATTCCCCTCCCGCCCCGTTCTTTTTTACTGTACTTTAAAAACTTCTTTCCCTTTTCAAATTTGTTTTGTTTGCTTTTCTTCCCTCCTGGTGTTTTCTTTCTATAACTGCTCTCCTGGAACTTCTTCCCTTTTAATGTAGAGAACTGCAAACACGAGGAAGAATTATCGGAAAGGTCGTGCGATTATGAAGACTCTATAAAGAGTGCATGTTTTCTTTCGAAGGGTCCTCCAAGGTGCTCACATGCAGGTAGGTTTGTTGATCTTGCTTGCCGGTCGATGACGCGCCACCAACTTGCTTTCCGAGATATTTTCCTCTGCTTCCCTTCTTCAGAAATTCTATTCTCGATCCTTTCTTTCTCTTCAACTGATTCTCTTCCTACAATGTTATCCGTCTTTTCTTCATTCCATACTTATCTGTTTCGTCTGTTCTCTGTTAAACTCTGAGACTATGTAAATTACTTCAGATTTGTGATTATTCAGATAATTTTTTAATCCGGACTGGGCCTACAGTTTAAAGTGGGATCCAAATATGTGTGCAATGTGCCTCCACCGGGTATCGAACCCTCAACCCTGTCGCCTCGGTCTGCTGGTCGCTAATACGCGGTACATGCTTGCTTATAGGGAAATTTCACATTGAATCGACAAGCGATAGGTGTTGCTTAAGGGTTTACCAATCCAACGCAGGCTTGTGCGACTCATGCCGCTAAGGTGTGAAATTTTGCTGTTGATTGGCTCGTTCCAAGCGTGCAACGACCCAAGTTATGTCGTATCAAAATACTTATTACTACTGTGATTAATTTATGTACATGTTCGTTTGACCCAACACGGGCCTGTATGGTTAAAGTAGATTTCTAGTGTTATCACACGTATAGGAGGGCCTGTATGGTCATTGAAGATATCTAGTGTTATCACACATTTAGGTATGATAATTTTCTATGCGAAGTTGGCAACTCCGCAAAAATAAGTGGGTTGGTAACGATGGGAAAAGATGGAGATTTTTTCGATGCTGTTTGGTTATAAAAAAATGAAATATGACAATGTAAGTCTAATGCGGCCCTTACACGATCAATAATATTGACAATATCAGTATTGACAATACAGAAATCAATCCACGTGCCAACCAGTCTCAATACTGCCCTACCTTACACGATCAATATTATTGACAATACTTTTGTCAATAAATTTGCACAGTACCTCTCTTTCTGCCTAACGAGCAGGGTGAATCTGTGTGTTTGTGTGGTTTTATTCTGTTATTTCTGGGTTTTGTCCTTCCAAAACATGGATAATCGTACAAAAGGGTGCATAGCCATTATTTTAGCGCTTGGAACTACTCGTCGAGTGCAACGCAAACGCTGGATGAAGGAATGGTTGAAGAAGAGAGAGGATTATTCACATCTAGTACTGTTGAAGGAAATCAGCCTCAGCGATATTGAAGATTTCAAGAACTACTTTCGAATGGAGGAAAATACCTTGAACAAACTGTTACAGATGGTTGAACCGTTTGTGAAAAGGAAGGACACAAATATGAGAGAAAGTATAACTGTTAAGGAAAGATTAGCGTTAACCCTGAGGTACTTGGCCACTGGAAGAAATTTTGAGGACTTGAAGTTTTCTGTCATCATGTCGCCAGCAACTATCAGCGAAGCTGTAGTAGAAACGTGTGAAACGCTTATATATGTCCTACAAGACTACATGAAGGTAAGTTTGCATAGTTTTTATGTATTTGTTCATTTTATCCACTTTATATTTTATATACAGGTATTTAGGATTTTTGTCTCCCTATGTACGTACCTGCTTACGTTCACTACAAAATCGAAGGATGCCAATGGATTGGCTGATTGATATTCCTCCCTATATAGGTATAGCAACGAGCCAGTACATTGGCTCCCTTCCCTTGTTAATTGAAAGTAAGCAGGTGGTACATACTGGGTACGTAGGTAGTAAAATGAAATAAATAGGGAGATGCATTAACTACTAGACTAGAAGTACGTATATTGACTATAATAGACAGTACAAAGTCAACATTTACCTCAAACATTGAAATAACTATCAAATATTAAAAAACTGAAGTTAACGAACGAACTTGAGCAAACACTTCAAAACCGCCAACACTCATCCTTTAAAGTTCTCAAAATGTGAGGATAGTGAGAGGTCTACCGTTTGGAAGTTCATTTGGTCTGGTGGGGTCGTCACAGGTGGGGGAGAAGGACTGTAGTTGAATGTCGACAATGATGAGGAACTATCAAGCTGCAATTATCTGAACTTCTTGGACGTTCATGTTCCACATTGATTTTAACGGAGTCGCGATGAAGAGTCCCCAAGCTTGCTTCAAAAAGGATGTCATTTATTGCTTTCTCTGCGAAAGCCCTTTGTCTGGACTCTAAAGTCAGCAATTTTTCTCCCCAAGCTTTAGCAATAGTCGGAATGTTACTGTCAGGGTTCGATGAGGTTTCCAAAAGTGTACATGCTTTTTGTAAAAGCTCGTTTTGCTTCGAGATCGGACCTTGCATTCTTGATCTTTTGTTTCGAGGAGTTTGAAGAGGTGTTGGCGGGGGAAGCATTGAAGATGTTGTTGCTGTGGTATGAGCGTGTCCACTTCTTCCTTGACTCTGCGTACCATCCTCTTCCAGCTCAAATTCCTGGAAACAACAGGGTTATTAGATTGTTTTACAATCACGTACACCTTATCAAAGCAATGTTGTATTTATTTATGTATGTAATTATTGTTGTTCTGTTTGTTTGTTTCAGTTTCCCATGACTGCCGCAGAGTGGGGTGACATAGCTCACGAATTTGGAATCCGACATCAATTTTGGAATACGGTGGGCTCATTGGATGGGAAACATGTAGCTATAACGAAACCAGATAACTCAGGTTCCTTGTATTATAATTACAAGGGGTTTTTCAGTATCGTGCTTTTGGCTCTAGTTAATGCAAAGAAGGAATTTATAATGGTTGATGTTGGAATGAACGGTCGAATTTCGGATGGAGGAGTGATGTTCTACTCCAAATTCGGAGAATTTTTCCAGGAAGAAAAATTGAATTTACCCGCACCTGCACCCTTGCCGAATACATCTGATCTTTTCCCATATGTATTTGTTGCAGACGAGGCATTTGCATTACATAACAATTTATTGAAACCTTACTGTCAAAGATTACTGAATGCACCTCGACAAATATTCAATGAGAGGTTGTCACGAGCTCGAGTAGTTGTAGAGAACGCATTTGAGATATTGAGTTCACGGTTTCGTGTGTTCCAGAAACCTATCAACCTACAGCCGCCGAAAGCTACAGTAGTTACCCTTGCCTGTTGTTATTTGCATAATTTCTTGGCAAAGGAAAATCAACTGTACCTCAGCTCAAATGATCGTGGTAGAGATGCGGGAAAAACTTGTTAGCCTTGCGAAGTACTTTACGAAGAAACAGTACCACAGTTGCCAAGGCAGTCCGTGACAAATTTTGTCATTATTATAACAATGAAGGCAAATACTGAATACCTTGTTTATTGATGATTTCTTTTCAAACAGTGTTATCATAATTTCTTGAAATAAAGTACCATTAATACTTATTGCTTTGAAGTTTCTCTTACACCTGTCACGTAGAACATAGTGGGTATCGATGTCTTTTAAATATTTATGGAATGTTATGTCAGTAGGTAACTAGGTGTTCTTGGAAAACCAACAAACCTGCGTACAAAAACATGGATACGGTACTAACAAAACTAAAAACAACAATAAAAGAATAGTAATAAAATTTAAAACAATTGTTAATTAAACAGTACAAGAATCAAACTCACCTGTTCGACTGCTGGTTCCGTCGGCTGCTCCTGAACTGGCTTCTCGAACCTCTCAAGAAACGACAAACCAAAATACACCCATGAGGAAGGTGTGTAAACTTCATCTGCGCTCCTCCCCGACCTCTTCGATGCGGCAATCTTCTTCAATTCTTTCCTATAATTTGTTCGTAGACTGTTAATTTTCTTTTTTACATCCTCCCTCTTGTTGGCCCCCGGCTTCGTTCTCACTAGAAAGGGTATGAGGCGGTCAAGAGCTGCATTTCTTGCTGTCTTCTTCGAGTATATTGGGTTGATCGGATTCCACAGTTCTGGGGATAGTTCGTATTGCTCGATGAAGTGGCGAAGTGCATCTTGTTCCTCCTCACGGGAACCGGATGAGCCAACAGTATCTTCATCGTTCCGAAGGTCAAAGTCGTCGGTAATGGGATCGGTCATTGTAGCCATTTCTTACCTTCACAGGAGTGCGACGTGACCTGAACTGAGTATTGATGGAAATATTGACGCTCGCCCCTACACGGTCAATAATATTGACAATATCCCCTCCACTTTCCAGTATTGATGCCTCAAAAACAGAAAATCCGGATTTCCTTCAATACTCCATCAATATCGACCGTCAATCCATTTTTTTCACCTTACACGGTCAATATTATTGTCAATATGAAAAGGTATTGTCAATATTATTGATCGTGTAAGGTCCGTATAAGTTTGTGTTATTGCAAGTCCTTTTGTGAGTAATATTGTGACTATTTTACTGCTTATAATCTGTTGGAAATAGCAGAGCTGGAATTTAATTAAAAGATTGCCTCTGTAAGGCTTGTGTAAAGTAAGTACCTCAGTGGAAGTGTATTTTAAACGAGTTGAGTCACGTGTGTTGTTAACTAGTTCCTAGTTAAAGCCATTACTCTTAATATAACGTTAATTATTTGATTTGAAACTGTTACTTTAACCCAGCTAGCCATGGCCGTAGAAAAGTTCTCGAACTCTTAGCCGGGGATGTAGCAAGTGACTTATCTCCTCTGTGCAAACCTGGCGTGTCGCTTCAGTCTGAAGCTCATTTCATTATAGTTTCATTTCTAGATAAACAACACTTTTTATATTGAACAGCAATAACACTTAGCTTTTCTTCTCACTTCTTACCTCTTCACCTTGCAAACAATATATTTGTATGCCCGTTGCTAAGTAAGAATGCATTTCAGGCTCTTTTATCTTCTGCAAAATTCTTGCTCACAAACATTGGTCACCCTGTATATACCTTAAAGCACTATTTCTTGCTGCAGTCATCGTTGTTTCTTCCTCTAAGATAATTACTCAACGTATCTAAAATTGTGCGCACGATTTGCGACCACTCTCTACATCTTTGTGATATATTACTGACCTGGGGAAGCGGCGCGGTAGTGATAAATGCTCCCGACGCCTCACCGCTCGGGGATTGATCACGTGGTCATTAGCAACCGAAGATCTCAATTTCGGGAGCGCGGACTCGATTCTCGAGCAGCAGATGGCGTGATAGCGGCTGATAAGCGTGAAGAGCTAAACTGCTGCCCTCTGAACTCCATCTTCTTGACCTTTATACTCCAACCCATCTGTTAAGCGCCCGGTAACTTTGCTCTGGCTGCTAGGAAAGAGGTGTCAAAAGAAGTGGGGTTTGATTTATTGTAGACTTTGGGGGAAATTGGTTTATTTTGTTTTACATGCAGTATGCTCGAGATGTCCCCGTACCGCTGCTTGCATGTGTCGTGTTCTGACTGTATTGAAAATTAGCAGGAATTCTTTAATTCAGGGAGTCGTAACGTAACGAAATGGAACGGTATTTTCAATTACGGTTTCCGTTACGTTACAACCAGAAACGGAATAACTTTTTTCGTGAACAGAAACGTTACCTCAGGTATATGAACATTACGTTACAGGTGTGCATAACGGTACCGAACCATAACTGATCTCTAAAGGAGTAGGTCTTCACGTGACACTTTAACGTTACATCCATTGCCGGCAACCAGTAACGTTACAGGGTAAGAAAGAGGTTCGTCACGTATTGACTAGTAACTTTAGTGTGTGTGGAAAGTGATAGTAACGTTACAATTAACCAGTAACTTAATTGAGGTCACGGCTGTAAAAACGTTACACTCCTTTTTTCAAAGCAACAACGTTATTTATAGCTGGTATCATACAGACGTTCCGATGTGCAATACCGTGTCCGATGCCGTGTTCCGGAGAGAATAACATAGGTCTCTCGTATAATTGTGCTCGTTACTTTTGTAACGTTACAGTTCTTTTCCTCCACAAAAGTCTGTTTCGAAAAAGTGATACACATATCCGTTACGAATAGCAAATACCGTTATGGAAGGCGTTTTCGAAGAAGCTTCATAATTATGATCGGCAGCATACTAACATTACAGTGCTATGACCCCTCGAAAGTCACTAAGTTATAATACGTATTTTCGTTTTGGATGTCAGTGAAAAAATTAAATTGTAAAACAAAACGTTCGAAAACATCAGTAAACAAGATTCGGCGTGACTAAAGTTCTGGTTATTGGAATTTACTTATTAACTATGTATTTATCACAAATATATTTATTTTCTGCATACTTAATCGCTTTATGTGAATTTGTTCTAATTTGATTATTTATGCTAGATGAATTTTAACATGTACGTTCACTTTATACGATAGCAAAGCAAACGTTTGTTGAGGGAAAACGTTTATATCTATCTATATCTCTCTCTCTCTGTTTACATGTATTACATATTTTTTTTAAAAAAATACAGTTGTTTGGCGATGAGAATGATTCGTGCTTAGACTAAGTTGCTGAAGGACGAAACATAAAGGACCAACCATGGTCGAGCCAAAAAATCAACCGTGCCACGCGTTCGTCCACCTAAGCGAGAGGCAAGCTTTCTCCTATCGGAAGACGAAAAATAATTGCTTGCTGCGCGACCTTGAGAAGGCGAACAGAACCGATAGCAGCAGCACCACGCAAAATCGGAAAATCTGAATCCTGAAACTTTGTACACGTGACCTTCGATCACGAAGCATCCGAGTAGACAACGCCTTGGGGCTATATGAAAGGCACTTTTGGCAAGTAGAAAATACGTAGAAACGAAATGTTAGACGTAATTGTTGTACGAAACAAACGACACAGCGTTTGTGCAACTGGTCTGTAGCCAGACAGGGCCATTGGACTCTCAAGAAGGCAAGAATTGTATGGGAAGTGATTCTCAAAACTAAGCGAATAAAAGGACAGTATATTTATCATTTACAAGGGCCCTCATCCGCTTACAATTTTGAAAATTACTTTCAGTAATTCTTGTCTTCTTGGACAGGAGGTGCATTAAACTTTTTGGTGTAGAAACAGACAGAACGCCCGCCTACCTACCACGTTTGAAAGAAGGGCATAGACAGACAAGAAAGTAATTTTCAAGAACGCAAGAACGGCAGTCGACATGGACATTGAGCAACGTGTGACTAAGAAATACAATCGGAACAAAGGACAAGATTATTCAAGAAACAGTAATTTTATAAAACTTCCTATCATTAACTCAGTTCATCCTTTTATCCTCTTTTGTTTGTTATACTTTTGTATTATTCATGTTTTATATCGCTTTTCTGCCACTTGTAGATAATCGCGACGATGAAGATGAATGATGATAATATTAAATCTATGAAGAGATGCTTACCAAAAAAAAAACCAGCCATGCCCAGATGTCTACTCGAACTTGAAATGTTTGGTACCGAGTGTATGAGTGGATCACTAAACGACTTCGGCCTTCGAGGCTACGGTTTCAGTTGCAACATGCAGTATAATTACGTTTCTACTACTCTGAATTGACCAAAGCATGTGGTATGTATCCTTCATTTTACTTAAAAAGCCCCCTTGATACATGAGATACTACAAATAATTTCAGGCATACCCTCGAACTCTGATTGCCTGGTATTTTTTTTTAACTAAGTAATGAAGTGACGTTTATATTCATATTAGGCCTACGACTATCTCGAACTAAAAACTCTTGTGAAATACTGTGTATATGTTATCCTTGTGAAGTGAGGAACTTCATATTTTGCTAACAAAATATGTATGAAAAATTATATTTGTAGCTACTACTTGAAGAATTCAAATTATTATTATGATGGAATTTCAACTTACGTATACTCTGCATATAATGTGTTATCGGAGAGGAGTTTTTGTCTCGCAGTCAATATATTTTTAGTTGAGGAACTCGAGAGTAAGTTGGAAATATATAATGACCCACGTTGTGGTGTGCTGTTCGATTAATCAGAATTGGAGTCAGAGAAATCTGTAGTTAACTTCATTCAACACGTCAATTTGTAACTGTGAATGCAAGTTTTCTTTGATTTAGCAGGAAATCAGTCTGCTATTGTTGTAAGTAATAAATGGAAATATATATATTTTCTGCTCGAGTAGGAATCCGCAGCCGTTATCCAATCAATCAGTTTCTGTGTGTGAAACTTCTGTCTAGGAAAGCTACATACAATTTGCTTTTAATAACAGCAGCTTCAAAATAACCTATCCATTCTTGTCTTGCAAGTAATGTTTGATTTGATTTGTTATATTTAACTTTGGTTTTCTGCCACTTTTGGCTAATCGCGAAGACGAGGATGGGTGATGCAATGACAAAATTGATGAAAGGACATCACGAAGAAAATAATGAAAACAATACACAGGCTGGGATCTGAACTCGGGACCTGTGGTGTCGCATTGTTCATGAAATAAAAACATAACATGTATAGTGGCTCAAATTAGTAATCGAATATGTAGCATTTTGCTGCATTTCTTCCCAATATTTCGAAATTAACAACATGTACATAAATATAAACGATAGTGAAATATTTATAGGCATTTATTAAAGCTATATTCCCTGTTACATTTTTTTCTTTTTTAATTTTGGGTGCGTCAGCACTTCGGCTATTTTGCAACCGCCACGTTATACGGGGTCCAGCCCCTTACCATAACAAATAACGTAACTGTAATATCGAATAACTGAAATATTAAAATATTCTGACTTAGGTTAAAAGCTGAGGCTCTAAAGGGGCACTCAGCACACATGACAAAAAACAGAACACACAGAATTATACTGGCCATAGGGTCAGTCGCCAGAGCCTCGTTAGTCTGCAAAGAGCAGTCCAGGGTGTACTACGTGGAATGAAGTTGACGATTGGGTGTACTACGTGGAAGGTCACCCCTTACACCCCTGTTACGGTTTCAAATCTGAGAATAGTTATTTATGTTTTGGTGTGAAAGAAGAGATCACTTTAATATTCAGACAAATCGTGAAAGCCTTCTGTTTCTGTTAAGCTACGTTTCCATTCAGACAAGTTCCAGACTCATGACGTGCAACATGTGCCGGCGCATGTTGCGCGTCATTTAGTGTACTCGTACTGCTTCCAATTCAAAACTACTTCTTCAAAATACGTCCGCAACAACACTGGAGTGCAGGATCGCAGTGTAGCGTTGTGCAGTGCTTTAGAGTAGTCAGTGTTCCTTCTCTTGTATTGTAATAATTTGGTGGTGATTTAACTTGGGTAAAGATGAACAATAAAGCTATGGCGGGTTTGTTGGTTATGGCAGGCGCGTATCATGAATTTCTAAAAAAAGAGGCGAAAACAACCTAGATGGTGGATTAGAAGTTTTCTAGCAAAAAATTAACTCGTTGATGAGAGACTTACGTCTTCAAAGTGGATACGAAAACTTTGTAAGAATGACTGCAAGTGATTTTGCATTGTTATTAAATCTTGTTGGACCACAGATTGTAGTCGCGTCGTCTGTTTCTACTCTAGTTCGTATGCCCCAGGAACTTGCTGCAGGCTGTTTCCATTGTCCGCCGCGCACGTTGTGCGTCTTAATCGTTTGGGGCAATTTTGTCCCCGGCACTTGCGCCGCGGCATGTTGCAGACAGTTTCCATTTCAACAAATGCTTGGCACATGCAGCGTCGCATGCCGCGTGTCATGTTGCGCGGTAAAATTTGTGGTAATAGAAACGAGACTTTACATAGTTCTTTTATCGGTCAACTACAGTGCGGGGAAGAAACAATTCATGCTATTTCCTAACTACGTCTGTTACCAGTAGCTCCATTGCCCTTGACTGAAGTACGAGAAAAATGGGTAACAAAAACAAAAATACAACATTTGACGAACTGCAGCTATTTATTTTTACCTAACCAAAGGGTGCAGGTACAGGGAAATTAAAAATGTTAAGTACATGTAAGAGTACCGTGGGTGACGCAATAAAACAAAATGAAAAGGAAAATGAGGTAGATTCCGTATCTCAGAAAATTCAACCAAGAGAAATAGGAGAACGAAATGAACGAGCTTCAGTATGAAAAATAAAGACCCTTTCCTCACCCCCATCCCCTTCCCAAACCAAGGGCTCCGAAAGCAGCAGTGCAACTTGGAGCAGGCACTGGGACTGCTGTACGTTCAGTAGCGTTTGGTCCGAAAGCGAAATTCCTAGAAAAATGCCACAGTTCGTCCGCGACGGTTTAATGAGTTGCATTTCGCCCGAGCCTGGCTGATGATGAGTCATACCTTGACTAACTGGTGGCAGCGGTGGAATTAGTGACTAGGATACCTCAGTTAACAACTTTTAAAACTACATTGCATAGACAGCGGAGTGTAGCGCAGGAGTGCAGACTCAGTCAAATCGTCGAGAGAGGGGTCCCGGGTTCGATACCCGGTGGAGGCACAAGTGGTTCGGATCCCACTTTAAATTGTAGGTCCAGTCCCGATTAGCCTTACTGTGCATAAAGGGGACTTAAAACAACAAATAAAATCGTTGAGAGGAAGTGAACTTGGATCCAGAAATTTTAGTCATGGCAGTCAACACTACTACTTCTAAGCAGCTCCCATAAGTGACTGAGGTTAGAATGAAAGTTTGTCTTGTTTTAAGTTCACTTGTATGCACAGATAGGCTAATTGGGAGTGGGCCTACAGTTCAAAGTGGAATTCGAATCACAGGAATCGAACCCGGCTAGAATGCAAGTGTTTTCTCATACTCACATGGGAAGTTGTTTATGTTATTGTTTCACATAATTTGTAGGTAGTCACACGTGGTCTGAGAAACAGAAAAGTCACACATAGCCTACGCATAATTCTCTCGAGGCAGTTTGTTGCAAGAACTTTGCTTGCAGGCCACGGACAATAACTTTCATGGGTAAAAAAGTGTCCCATCATAAGGTAGAGAGCATCCTGCTTAGAGCAATGTATGCGCTCCAAACGTTGGACGCTGACGCCGATATAACCTGGCTCGCAAGCCGAGAACACTGTTCGAATCTCCACAGGCATATAACAAAAATGCATCATACCCAAATGACACATCTGGCGTAATACCTAACGTGCCAAATTTTGGAAAATAGGGGCTGATAGCGTGTGTGAGAACCAGAGCGACTTAACTCTAATTTATCAAATTAATAGGAGAGGAAATAATGTATTCTTAGGAATATGACTCTTAAACGTGACTCCGCCTTACAGATAAGAATTAGAAGTGGAAAATGTCGATTTTCTCCAAATACTCTTCAGAGGATTTTTTTTTAACGAAACTGAAAACAGAATTTTTGTAGTTACGTTCCTCTGATTCCCGTAGGACGATAGGTGAAATACATTTCATGAGCGATGTTTCAAAGAAGTTGTGTTAAGATGTCAAACATGTAGCCGACAGCCATGTTGTATGAAGAAAGCATATAGGATAAGCTCCAATCACACTTAATCTAGGCTCACAACAAAGATAGCGGCTGAGTGACCTAGCGTAATGAAAGGCAAAGAAAACAGTCAATCATTGGAAAAAACAATTAGTTTCATGTTTAAGATCATTCTATCAATTAATGCAGTTGCTTATAAAAATAAAAAATGGTCCAAAATGCTTCAAAGTAATTGAAAATATGAGGCATTGCGGATACGAAGGGCGAACTCAACAAAGTACATTGTGATGGAAATGCGTTTCAAGTTGCCAGGCACAGTGCAAACTCCATAAAATCTTTGAAAATCACGCATGAAACATTCCGATCTACAGTTACCAAGTTTTTGTGGAGCTCGAATTGTGCCTGACAACTTGAAACGCATTTCCCTCACAATGCACTTTGTTGAGTTCGCCCTTCGTATCCGCAGTGCTTCATATCGTCTCTGGAAAAACCCAGAAAATTAATACGCCCATTCAAATTTAAAACCTTTATTTGCATACTAAATAGAAAGAATTTTCACCAGATACTTGAAATTAGTTTGAGAAAATCTAAAATAAGAGGAATTCCTATCCCTGTTCTCGTGTTGATATTTCCTGGCAAATACTCTGTAAGAGGCTGTCGCGGTATATTGCCGCTCTATACATTGAAGAATCAATGCTTTATAGTCCGAAGTCGATACTAAAGGTTCATGGACGTCTGCAGGATTTTTTCCAAAGAGGGGCAAGCAAGGTAGTTTTTCCGGGGGGAGGGAGGCAAACAAGGTGCATAACAGTGTTGTCTCCTCAAAAAACATTGCTTTAATTTGAAGTTATCATATTCATCTTATTTGAAAATAAGATCCTTAGGAAAATATTTGGACCTAAAAGGGATGAGGAGATAATTAGAATAAATAAATCAAGAAGACTTAGGTGGGCAGGCCATGTGGCACGGATGGGAGAGGAAAGAGGAGTTTATAGGATTCTTGTTGGGAAACCTGATGGTAAGAGACCTTTAGGAAGGTTAAGACGAAGATGGAGGGACAACGTTGAGATAGACCTAAAGGAAATCGGTAGGGATGGAAAAGAGTATATAGATCTTGCTCAGGATAGGGACAGATGGAAGGCCTGTGTTCTGCAGCCATGAACCTTCGGGTTTAAGAAGGCTAGAGAGTTAGTTAGTTAGCTAGTTATGTTCATGCAATAATTAACATATATTATTGCAGCTGAAATGGAATTGTGTGAGATATATATATAATTTTTGGTTGACTTTCATTTTCCAGGTGGGTCGTGCACCCCCCCCCCTTGCCTCTCTTTCGGACTTCCATGCAAAGGTTCTATTTTTATTTCGGTTAATCGCGATGATAAAGGATGTGATAGGTGATGGAAGTGGTATAAAGACAATGACCCAACCCATCCATATTTTCTAGTCCAGGCTCTAATCCGACATCTCCCGGGTTCGAAACTTCGAATCCCGGTCGGGCTTGGTTGTTTGTGAATGTCCATTCATCAATTTCATCATTTCATCACTCATCCCCATCTTCGCAAATTAGCCTAGAGGCACAAAACGCGAAGTAAAATAAACTAAATCAATCAATCTAATCCGACATTAGACTTCGCAGTTTATTACGCTAACCAATTTGCCACGGGATCGGCTTCTTCGTGTTTGTCTGCTTATGAAATGATTAATTAGTTATTCAAACTATATAGGTAGGAAAGCTATATAAAATAACGAAACAGAAAAATAAATCCACTTAACGTCTTGTAGTACTATCATTAACCTACAATTTCATGCTCACAAATCCACACAGAAAACTTCTTGTGGCATTAGTTTTACAGAATGGCCTTGGGGAATAAACATCGCCCATTTCCTGCTTCAGCTCGAAACAATTCAGGTGCCTTATCGAAGCTGCTCTTGAGCACGCAGGGTTTCTAACCTACTTCGCCGTAATTCAGTTGTTGTATCTTGATTAATATGCTGTATTGTAGAGTCAACCGCAGATTAAATAGGAGAAAAAAGATTTTCCCGACGGAAAATAAGTTAAATAGTAATGCTGCAAACACCGAGGCATTCTTGATAAGACGCTTGAGGAGCGTCGAGCAAACTTTCCTGAAAAAGCACAACCCCAGTATCGAAGGTCATGCTACACGTGGATTGGCAACTTTCGGGAGCATGCTGTCTGTCTACACAATTCTACCCAAATACCTGTTTGAAAATGAATCTCCTGTCCGCATTTTATTTTTCAAATGTACTTCTGACATTGTAATCATTTTGCAATTATTTTTATTTGTTCTTATTTTGCTTCGCTTTTATGTGACTTTTATAATTAATCGAAACTATGAAGATGGATGATAATTAGATTAAATTAATGAACAGACACCTAAAAAAGATATTTACAGACCAGGACTCGAACCCGGAACCTAAAGCGGATAGGTTGTGGGGAAAACCGTCAATAACTCCCGCCACGAACTTACTTATAATTTTTGTAATTTCTCACGAGTATATTTTGTTCTGTTCATGCATAATACCTGCTTTCGGAAACTTAATTTATAAGTGACACACTTATAGGGACAAGCCACGTATTGTTTGAATGGAGGGACACATCTCGTTCATATACTACTAGATACAATCATGGACTATACTTGAAATGGCCTCCCCGATGGCGCAGTGGTAGCGTCATCGCCTTGTAATGAAGGGGTCCCGGGTTAGATACCCGGTGGAGGCACAAGTGATTGGGATTTCACTTTAAACTGTAGGTCCAGTCCTGATTAGCCTAACTGTGCATAAAGTGGACTCAAATCAATCAATCATATATGATGGAAGTTAAGAAAAAGATAAAAATTTTAGAAGAGATACTGTGAACAAGTCGAATTGGAGAGAGATTGTATTTTGTCTTTTGTCTTTGTTAAATGTATTTCATGTAGTTTATATAACATGAAGTTATAAGTTAAATAAATGTTGTTTTGTTCGTTAACGTTTGGCCTAATTGAAGATTATTACAATATACTTGAAATGTGACGTGCTAAACACTACTTTCGGAGATCAGTTGGACATGGCAATTTTGATATACAAGTTGGATTTTTCTCTACTTAGATTCATTATGTCCAAATTTTATCCTAATAGATAATCTCCCAACAACGCAAAATGTTTTAATTGACTCGAATTCACAATGACTCATATACAGTGTGTTTATAAATGAACGGTGGGGTTTCAAAAATTAATAATACATCTATATATTACCTTACACGGGCAAAACGTACACCGTAAGCAGCAGCAACTGTCCAAGTTTATATAACTTTATTTATATTTGTATAAAGATAGAAATCAAGAGGGGGCAATTGCTCCTCTGTGCCTCCTTGCAGGTGCTCTTGACCGTCTGGAAGAAATAGTGCACGACAGACGTGAAAACTAAATCCATCTTCAGTACCCTTTTGTCTTGCTACTCTTAGATTCTGTAACCTTTCTTTCTATAGTTCAATGTTTGCCCCCTAACCCCCTAGAATTGATTTCCGTACAAGTTTGAGAGCTAATCTCCCCTGCACCCTGTGGTTGCGCCACTGCACCTTCTTCCGCCGTTGTTGCTTTGTGAACTTTCATCTGCTTGAAAATACTTAATTTTCTTCAAGAGCATAATATCGTTTAATAACCGGTGATAAGATTCCTCAACCCTAAATTTCTGGATTAAAGTATAATAATATAGGAGCATGGAAATCTGAAAGGGGGCGAGGATGGCCACATCTCCCCTTTAGAAAACGAATGTCAGCTAAAAGTATATATTTCACGCGTATAATTTGATCCCAGTCATAGTAATGTACATTAATTATTATAATGGGAATGCAGGAATGCGATAATTTCGAATTCAAGTGGTGTTTCTTGAGGGGGCAACACTATTATCTGGTTAATATGCCCCATGGAAAAATACCTTGCTTGTCCCTGCGTCGAAAATATCGGCAGACGTCAATGATTAGGGGGTGGGGCATGTGCCCCCCCCCCCCTTTGCACCCCGTGCGCACGTCTATGACTACTCATTTCTACACTAGTTGGAAGCTGTATTCAATTTCGAGCCAAAAATGTAATTTTCAAATCAGGATTGTTAAACGTCCACGAACCCATAAATTCTAATGGGTTCTATTGGGTTCCGCAACAACACCGGAACCTTCTTTATCGCACAGTTTTAATTCGGTCCAAGTTGCGTATTCTTTCATTTCAATATGGAACTTAGACAGTCTTTAAATTGATCCGGAAAGAAGGTCCCTGTGCCGTATTTCAATTGATCCGGAGAAAAGGTTCCTGGAACGAATTGAAATATTTTAAACATAAAAAGGCTCTTTACGGTCCAGATCCATTTATGCTTGCTAATATTCCCTGCTGAACCGGAATTGAATTGATTTAAAATTCCTGACCCTTTATCAACCCTGGTTGAAATTCATTTTTTTACAAACAACCATATTTTTAACGGCTATTACACATTAATCCCATACGATATACTGAAAGGTAAGAGACTTGGGCTATTCCTTTTTCTTCCTTGATGTTAAATAGATTATATTCGTCACGCGCCTATAACGTTACTACCTAACATTTGTGAATTGTTCTTTCCTTGTAACGTTAACATCTAACATACTGAATTTATTTACGTTCCTTATGCAGATGGTATGTACCCAACTGCATTTTGTTCCGTTCCGCTACAGTGGTTTACATTTTGTTACATTCCTATGTAACGTTAATTGACCATATTGCCTTTCACTTCATTCCGTTACGGAGGATTGCATTCATTACGTTCCTATGTACCGTTATTTACTACCATGTTGCATTTCGTTACGTTTTTTTGTAACGCTAGTATATACCACAATGCATTTCGTTACTACGTTCCTTGTATCCTTGTAACGGTAGTATATACCATATTGCATATTACGTTATGTTCCAATGTGCTCATTTCGTTCCGTTCCTTTATAACGTTAATATCTACCATAATACATTTTGTTACGTTCCTTGTAACGTCACTCTATAAGATATTGCATTTCGTTACGTTACATGGGTACCAGCAGTTGAACCATACTCTTACTCCTACAAAATGGAACGTACCGTGTAACGCAAATTGGGTACGTTACGACTCCCTGCTTTAATTTTCAACTTTACATTCTCTTTATACTCACAGGACAATTGACAGTGAACTAACCAAAGCTGTTGACAAGCCTTCATGGGTTTAGATGTTAAATTAAAATGTACTGACATGGACTGAATCGGCATAATTTAAATTTTCACTTCTTGAAAATATTGTTGTTGTCATGGTAACTTGTTGATTTTGTTCGCCCGCAAGTACGTCATAATGTAATTACACAAATTCATGTTATAATAAATAAATGTGTCATATCTAGGGGTAATATGCACAATGTAATATAATTTAAGGGTACGGAAGTTTTTCAGGCACCCTATAGTAATCAACATTATGATTTGAGTTAAATTGAATTTTACTTTGCACTAACTGGCTATGACAAACTTCACACCACAGTGGCAAGTGGCATTGCTTTGGTTTTCAAAAGTGTCGATAAGGCGTATGACACGTAGTATCCTCTTTCTTTTAGTTCTCTAAAGAAACAATCACGTGAAGTTGTAGCAACGGATACTTCACCGCATACTTCACATAAAAGTAGCAATGGATACTTCACCACAAACTTCACTCCAAAGTAGAAAGTGATACTTCACCACAAACTGCACACCAATGGGTACTTCACATTCAAAAAATGAAAATTCTATATTTCCACATTTTTTTAGGAGAATCTGGTCAAAGGTGGGTTATGACCCCTTCATCTCCCTCGGGATCATACCTAAGAGTAGCAAACAGCGTTCTAACCTATTAGCTAGCTTTCCGATAACGTAGTGGGTAACATTGTAGTCTTGTAATCAATGGGTCCCTGGTTCGATGCAAGATGGAGGCACGTGATGCTTCCTTGAATTGTAGTCATGGACACTTGTGGGTTGTAATAATTCCATTGACACTAAATGGTGTTATTACAACTCAGAAGTGTCCGTGACTGTACGTACAGTCCCGATTAGCCTGTCTGAACATGTGAGTGTACTTGGAGCGAACTTGAAGAAAACTTTTGACCGCTTAGCCTGTCTTCGATTAGTATTGTTCATCTTGCTTTGAAACGAAATGAAGTTCTGTCCCAACAGAACATTTGGAATTCATCCGAATCTTATCCCTGCATTTGCATAATTATGGAATCCGGTGCAGCTCTTATAAAGCACCAAAATTTCCCTCCCTGCATTTTCCCGTTATTATTTTTCAAGAACGAAAGCGGTAACATGCGAAGAAAGAGATGAAAGGCAAAAAATACGAAAGGAGCTTCCAATATCATGACACACAGATTAATAATAAGGTAGAGAGCTTGTCCTGTCTTCAAAGAGAAATTGGAAAAGGAAAAAAGAGGGACTTTTCCGTCGCAGTTTCCAAGCCAACACGCCCCGCTGTGGGGAAAAAAATTATCCCTCTCTCCTTCCTCGATGGTGCTGCCAACTGGTTTTAATAATCGGTCGGCGACGACATTCATTTGTTTTCCTTCCCTTCCTCAAATTTCCCCTTCAGCGTCTCTTTTTCAATCTTCAGATTCAGAGAATTTTAAGCACCTACAAGCAAATGGGTGGCGTTTATTTCAGAGGAGGTTCGTTACGAGCTGGGAATTTAATCGTCAGTTGGTTCATTGCATCTGACACATTTCTCCCGCCATTTTCTACCGATTATAAGACTGTGTTTTGTGAAGTTTAAAAAACTACTTCTTCCGGATATTCTAGTTTCCCTGGAATAGACTTGGATTTGAGTGTGTGATCTATTTCATTGTGCTTTTACAAACGTCTTGGTCAGGTTTCGCGATTCCACGAAAGTTCTTTCACCTTAGCATCCAGAGAAGACACATTTGATAAACCGTTTCAAAAGTTAGCTGTTTCCCCAAGTTAACAATTTCAGCATGTTAAAGTAACTGATTATAACGTTACTTATGTTACAAAAAATAACTCTGTTAGTTACAGCTACTTATTTTTAAAACTTGCTAGTTACGGTTCGAATTCCTAAAATGTAACAGTTACTGCTTTTGGTCTCCCGGTTGGCGTAGTGGTAAAGCTTTCGCCTAGGAATCAAAGGGGTCGCCGATTCGATTTCCAATAGTAGCACATTGCATATTGGTTCTGTTCGGTAAAACTGCAGATCCAATGCCAATATATCCGAGCATAAAGTGGACATACAACAAGCAATAACATATATTTTCCCCCTTTTAAGGGGAAAGCACAATTGGGGGCTTATAACCCCAACAACCCCTCCCAGAGCGCGCCACTGTACATGTGTTCATTTGCCAGTATTGCGTGATTGATTTCGTCTGATCATCATTCAACCTCATCTTCGCGATTACCTCAAAGGGCATGAAGCGAAGTAAGTTAAGATAATTGCTAAAGTGCAAGAAAATTGTACACTGTGAAAAAAGTTGGTGTCAAAAAGACACAAACAGTGTCCTTTATAATCATATGCCATCATTTGGTAGTTTAGCAGTGTATCCAACAGATGGCCACACTGTAGTGGTCATGTGTAGGAGGTCCATTTTGTTCAACGTTTAACTTCAGTTGTGTTAAAACATGCTGAACTGCTCTGAAGTTAAACTTTGGTCGTTCTCGCACCTTCTCTTGCTTATATATTTATACAGAGCAAGATCATTCTATTCCCCTTCTTAAAATAACGTCAGGTTGTGGATAATATAGCACTGACGGCTAGAAAAAGAAGACAAATTCGTGACGTTACTGCCACGATTCCTTTAGCCTAGGGTACCAGAGAATTTACTTAGGCACTGATTAAACTAGCATCGCAACCCTTCCAGCTACTAATGAACGTTCTACAGTATTTGGAGAACCAAGTATACGATGGCTCAAAGAGCAAATAATGTAATTCATCCTCGTGAAACTAGATGTCTCTGATGTCACCACTTTCCGGTTGAGTTAAGGAACTAGGCAAGAAGACGTTTAGCGAGTGGCCAGAAGATATATATTGATACATTATGGTGACAAAGTGTAAATGTGTACTTTTGTAAGTTTTACACGGATGTTCTCGCTCTGTGTCCTTTTGTATCTTACCTTCTCTATTTTAATTTCGTTCTTTTCCTCTATTTGTAATGTCTGTAAAAGAAAAGAGCAAATCGTTCTCAAAGTAGTTAGAGATCAGTTAGTTCATTTGAACTCTGCAGCCTAACTATTGCCTATTTTTGTGGGAGTACGAAAAAGTTTATTATTCATTTGCCTTGACTCATCTCACCCAACAGGTCGCTAGGTGCCGGGGCTTGCTCCGAGTTGCTTCCTGGAGATCAAGCCTGCTCGAAAAGGTTTATTATCCAAAATAATAGATTAGTCGAGTATCTAGTTTAATTTGCTTCTCATTCACACCCAATGGATTGCAACGTGCCTGGTAGGGCTGTAGTCGAGGGTATACTGAATTTTAGTACAGTCGAACACGTTTTGTTTTTGACTCTGTAACTATAAGGCAGTGGTTCTCAAACTTTCTTCTCACTGTACCCTATAGTCGTAACTAAACGTCTTATGTACAGTCACGGACATTTCTGGGTTGTAATGATACCACTAGATTACAATGGGATTGTTACAACCCAGCAGTGCCCATGACTGTACACCCACCATAGATTTCCTCCGAATGGTGGGTTTTGGGGAATTTTCTGGCTGCCTGATTGGTGGGGCGTTTTGATATTTTGTAGGCTTGTATCTGCAATAGGGTAAAATGGGATTGGGGCTGTATATGGAAAGATGGTAAATAAATAAACAGAATCCTACGTTTATTATTTTATTGGGTGATCCTATTGTTTACAATCTTTATGATTAGTTACAAATATAAAAATGTGAAACACGTGTGTGGAAAGAAGTATATAAAGAACTATAATTTTCATATTTTCCCCAGAGTTGTTGAAGAGAAAGTAAATAACAGACATAAGTTTGTAAACAAACTGTCAAACACACTTTTGGAGTTTTTGTTGTGTTTTCAATTCATTATTATCATCATATTGTGCAATACAGACCGAATTAAAATGACTATGGACAATTCGCCTACTGTTTCTTTTGCCGTTGGGTGTACATAGTGGTACGGATCACACTTTAAACTGCAGGTCCAGAACAGATTTGCCTTCCTGTACATAATAGTGGAAACTCGAACAAATAAAACAGTTATATTTCTGTTCTCCTTTCAACTTTCGAAGAACAAGATAATTTTGATTTTTATTTAGCCTCGCTTTTCTGCCACTTTTGGCTAATCGCGACGATGAGGATGGATGTTGACATGAAAATTATGGACATTCAAACAGTACAGCCATGCCCACGCCGGTATTAGAACCCGGTACTCCTGGCTTCGTAGCACGCTGTGATAACCACTACGACACGGAGGTCGGAAAAACAAAGGAAATCAATTTAAAAAAAGGATATTGATTTTGCTTAATAAACAACGAAGCGTAAATATTTATTGAATTCGTTCAGGTGGCCAGAGGATTATTTCAGGTGCGTATCTGCCCCCTCTTCCCAGGCACGTATCTAGAAATATGTTTCGAGGGGGGGGGGGGGTTCCGAACCAAGTGTCTCAGGAATAATAATAATAATAATGTTTAAATTATAATTATTATATAAATCAAATTAATACTAATTACAATACATAAGTTAATATTATATTATTATTACACTATTAGGTAAAAAGACTGTATAAGAATAGAGATATACCAGCGCATATTCATTACGTAGCTTACCTGTACTTAAGATCGAAATAATTTACTTAAAAACAAGTGCCCTGGCAATGAAATTAATGTCAAATAGATGAATAATTGAATATTTATCGAATAACAAAAATTATGTTACATGTAGTTGGAGAAAAGTAAATTTCTGATTAATATTTCATGCATATTATTTTGAATAGTAGTGTACACAAATCATCTTTGTAATGTCATTGAAAGCCGAATGATCCCAATATAATCCTTGTCTTACAATATGTTCAGAGAAAATTATATAACAACGGCTGAACGAATAAATTTATTTAATTTAGTACTTGATAAATCTTTCTGGGGAGTCCGGATCCCCTGGACCCCCGAAATACGTCCTTTCCTCTCCCCCTTGGGATATTCCCGTGTGGCCGCCTTATCCCGACCTCTTGATCCTTATCTATCCCGTCTGGACGAAAGGAACGTGTACAGGGAAAGCGCGAAAACGCAATTTATAGCGTATATGAGTCTCCTGCAGAATGACACATCAAACCGAATCATGACCGCAGAAAATGCCAAGTGAGTCGTGAAAGACGTGAACGGTTAAAGGAACTGCTCCCTGATACTCTTACACCAGGGGATGAAAGGATTTTTTCTCTCGCTGCTCCACAAAAATAATGGAATTAATTTGTGGACGTTGGCTGAAGAATCAAAAGGACAGCAAAACTTATTTACCAGAAAGAAGAAAAGAAGGTAAATTTCTCGTATCGGACAAACGGATTTCTTCAAATTTACAGGAGAAATTACTTACCGAATGCAGTTTCTTTATACTTGTGGAAGTTCGGGGAAGTGTTTTCTCGCATCGTTCATTGAATTTAGCCGGTAAATCATCTATTTTTCGATATAAATGTGTGAACGATGCACAAAAGCTCTTCCCTCCATTTAATTCCAGGTGGATGTAGCCTGTGTGTGATGACGTAATCCCGATCAGTGTTTCCAAACACGTGTTTTTTGTAACTGAAAAAGGTACGTTTCCGCAAATGGTTTGTGGGGCTGTGAGTCAATGGTTCGTGGCGCTATGTGTCAATCGTTCGTGGGGCTATGCGAGAATGGTGCGTGGGGCTACGCATATTTTTTTCGAAACTAATTTTTAACTATTGTAACTTATACGTGACCCTACCTAACCTAACCTTACCGGAAATGGTTCGTGGGGCTATGTATGAATGGTTCGTGGGGCTATGCGTCAATGGTTTGTGGAGCTACGTAGGTATTTTTGGGTGCAGTGGGGTGGAAACACTGCATGCCGACTACGGTAGTGAAACTGTTAATCCCATTTTGCGTGTTACCGAAGGCAAAAAGAAACTAAGAAAACTTACTCGATATGTCGCAAATAGAGCTTATTTCCGTGAAATAAGCGAAATGCCACCTTCAGCAATGTTTCTCAATGCAGAATACGTAAGTACGAATATTCAAATTAATTGAACTAGCAAATTTCAGCCGTTTGTCCGATACGAGAAATTTACCGAAAAGAATACCGATAGATGGCACTGAAAGCAAAGGAAGTTTGTTATCATACAAAATTAAACCAACAGAATCAGAGTTAAGTCAGAAACTATAGTACGAACGGGGAAACTTTATTCCTTATTAAATTAGCAGAAAAGCTAAATTTAGTTATTTAAATTAAATAAATCGAACTTTCTTTATTATTTATTTCTAGAGCATTTGAATAGTATTTATATATGAAGAGAAGCTTAGCTCCATTCCAACTGTCTTACATTCATCCTAAAATATCAAGGTTTGTCACAAAATAGCTATTTAAATACAGAATCGATTATGTATTGCGGGTTTGCCTACCATTAAACAGTTTGCATTTTTGTCATTTAGACAATGATTGAATATGGTGGTGGCGTTCTTTTGTGGCTGTCACTTGTTCGGGTTTGGTGGTCCATACAAGGGCCGAAGACTGAGGTTCTTAAAAGGTTCCAAATTTTAAAGTTTCATTAAATCATTGTAGTTTTATGTTAGTTAAAACAAAAGGACGGTGTTTGAGTGAAAACATCTTATAAATTCACACCCGTCAACGAGGTTTTCTTAAAGATCACATGCATGCTCGTTAAGATAGACCGAAAATGAAGAAAGTTACCTATAGAAAATTCTTCGTTTAATGGTAAGCCGGTTCGGTGTCCACCGAAGAATCAAGGTTAGGGTCCAGGGTAAGACATGCTATCTTAGTGTTCCTTCATCAATTTTATCTACACATCCTCATCGTCGCGATTAACCCAATGTGGCAACCTAAAATAACAAAAATGCAAATTGTTTAAGGGTAAGCAAACCTGCAATACATAATCGATATGTTTCTTTATTTAAGTAGATACTTTGTTAGAAACCATTATTTCATTTCATTCAAGAATGAATGTATCCAATTAAGGCGAAAATGATATTGAAAAATATTATATTCTTTAGTATTTCTAAAGATTGACATGGAAACCCAGCTTTCCATTGACACATGTATTTTGCATAAAATACCAATATGTAGTGATTTTCGCACCACAAGCTATAGACATTTTGCAAC
The DNA here is from genome assembly GCF_977018435.1 of Lepisma saccharinum. NCBI lineage: Eukaryota > Metazoa > Arthropoda > Insecta > Zygentoma > Lepismatidae > Lepisma > Lepisma saccharinum. Next base: position 9,871,019 of record NC_139254.1, on the reverse strand, counting down.
AGAGCTTCAGCTAAAGAGATGGATATCACTAACTACGACAGGTGTCAATGTCCAATTTGCTATACTCTGTCCCAGCTAACTGTGGAGCAGGCAAACGAAAACAAGTCTCTGCGTAAGTAGTGACGCGAGACGGCCCCACCAATAAACACGTGAGAGGGAACGGGATTGCGTCGAGGGGAAAAGCGACTGCAGTTACCAGCCTTCCCAGCAGCGTGTACTGCTTCGCTCTGGCCACTCGATTTCCTTTGCTTCTCTGACGCTATGCGCCTCCTTGCTCCAGAGTTAGCTAGGACAGGGTATAAGCGATTGTGAGATTAAGGGCACCTGAAAGCACCCTAAAGTCAACCCCCGAGTACCACTCCAGTATCTGCAACAATGTAGGCTGGACCCACCCAACGATTTATTCCTGATTCAGGATTTCCCAACTCAGGAACTTTGGAATTTGTAACAGTCCCATCTAAGGAACTTGTCTATACCAGTTGGATATTTCAGTGAAATGTCTTCCTAACTCAGGAACTATAGAACTTCCAATTGTAACAGTCCCTTCTCAGGAAATGGTCTATACCAGTTGGATATTTCATTGAAATTTCTTTCCAACTCGGGAACAATGGAAATTCTAATTTTAACAGTTCCATCTCAGGAACTGCTCTATACCAGTTGGATATTTCAATTAAAGGTCTTCCCAACTCAGGAACTGTAGAAATTCCAATTGTAACAGTTCCATCTCAGTAACTCATCTATTCATGTTGGATATTTCAGTGAAATGTATTCCCAACTCAGGAACTATGGACATTTCAATTAAAACCGCCATTTCCAATGAAAACAGCTGTTTTCATTGGAATTTCCATAGTTCCTGAGTTGGGAAGACATTTCACTGAAATATCCAACTGGTTTAGATCAGTTCCCGAGATGATACTGTCTCCATTTGAATTTCCATGGCTCCTGATTTGGGAAGTCCTGAAACGGGAATATATCAACGTCCCTATTTGAGTGTCCAGGGAACCTCCTTGTGGAGGAAACCTTAGACCATAATGCAATAGTTGTACTCTGTTCTGTTTTCCTTTGTGTTATTCGAATGCCATCACAGAATTTATTGTTGTTCTTTTTGCAGGATCAGAAGCACTTTGTTCACTTCGTGGAGATTGTGAAACGTCCGGGGCAGACCCTGGGACTCTACATCCGGGAGGGAAACGGACTGGACCGCTGCGACGGCGTCTTCATCTCGAGGATAGCCCTGGAGTCGGCCGTGTACAATAGCGGCTGCCTGAAGGTCGGCGACGAGATCCTCGCGGTGAACCTGGTGGACGTGACACGGATGAGCCTGGACGACGTGGTCATCATCATGTCCATCCCGAGGAGGCTGGTGCTCACCACGCGGCAGAGGAAGTCCCAGAAGGGGGTGCCGTCTCCGCACCTGCACAGGACGGAGCAGAAGCCTCCCCCGGTGGTAGTCATTAAGAAGGAGTTGGAAGAGGAACCTGTGGACGAGAGTACTAGCAACGGGGAGAACGGGATGCCCATGATGAAACCGCCACCTCAGCGGATGCAGCAGTACCGGGAGCCGCCATCGAGGATGCCGCATCGGCGGTCGCCTTTGGACGAGGCCGACCTCTACCAGGAGGAGCAGTACCTTTACTACAACTCGAGACCCGAGCACACGTACCGACCGCCATCGAGATCGCACGAGGAGGCTTGGTCCTACCAACCTCCTCCGCCCGTCATCACAGAGCAACCTAAACCCTCGCTTCCGCAACACTTCCAACCGTACGACCGAGGATACCCGAAGACGCTCGAGTCTCTAGCCGAGAAGGTGCACACGTTCTACGGCGGACCGGCACCTCCCAGACGGGCCGCCCAGCCCATGACCAGCACCCGCCTGCTCACCCCGGGGGCACGGCCCAGAGTCCCGCCCAGAGGACGCATACTCCGCTCGGGCAGCGACCAGCACTTGCCGAGAACGGAGCACGACCTGTACGAGTACGTCATGCGCCCGCTCAGATCGAGCATGAAGGCGTCCACGATGCAGTACCCGGTCAGCGGACGCTACGCGGACACCATGCAGCGTCTCGGTGCGCTGAGACGTCGGACGCCGTCGTTGGATTACGCGTCGGACACCGAAGCGACCACGTCCGGGCGGACGTCGTATCTGCTGAGCATGACGAGGCCGTACGCGAGCCTCAGGAGCAACTCGCTCCCTCGAGACCACCGCGGGCGTCATCGACACATGGTGAGGTTCGAGCGGGAACCAGGGATGTTGGACAGTCAGGAGGACAGTGACGGAGCGGTGTCGGCGCCAGAACTTCCAACGACGCGCAGGGAGAGAGGTAAGTGCCGCAGTTTTCTCTTAACGGAGAAGGTGCAGAAAGGTCAGGTTACGTAGGTAAATGGCGAATACGGTCGGCAGACCTTATGCCCCTGGAATTTTACTTTTTCCACACACAAACAGATCAGTTACTGGATGTGTAAAGAGGTGACCTTCTGGTAAGGTTCACAAAAGTCAACCTTACTTTGACAGTACACCCCGATAATTGATTCTTTCAGGCCCACGAGGCTCTGGCGTCTGGCCATATGCCTAGTATAATCCTCTGTATGGTTGTGTTATCCTTGTTTGTGCTGATCGCCTCTTTACAGCCTCAGGTGTTAACATAGGTAAAAGATTTTAGTCGTCACAGTCAGTGATTTTAGTTAAGGCAACGGGCATGTGACTGGTGAAAATAACCCAAGTGTTGCCGGTTACAACTTGTCAGATACAGCTACTTTCTCAATATAGTCTCTCTTCAGCTGAATACACTTGCGTCACCCGCGTGGTACCGTCTGGAGACCTTCCTGGAAACAGACCCTTCTGATAAAAAATGCATACAAAGTACAGGGTGTTAATAAAGTCCTGGTGCCATTACAAATAAACATAGCTCGGAAACTACATGCAATTGAACAATGCTGTTGATTGCAAAATGAGCTACAACTGTCCACGTTTATGTGCCATACACCTCAATGTGCGCCCCTCTAGTTGCTCTCAGAACATCAAAAGGCGGTAATCCACTTCTGCCCATACACGCCCCAGCATATCACCAGTAACAGTTAGGATACTCTCCGTTATTCTTCTTCGAAGAGTAGCAACATCTGGAACAGGAGTGCGGTAAACACAATCTTTGACATACCCCCAGAAGAAGAAATCCAAGGGTGTGATATCAGGAGAGCGCGGTGACCAGGAAATAGGTTCATCACGGCCTATCCACCTGCCAGGGAAATGCCTATCCAGAAGACCTTGAACATCCTTGGTCCAATGAGAGGGTGCCCCATCTTGTTGAAAAATTATGGTTGGCTGGAATTCCTCCAACTGAGGAAGGAGGTACCGTTCAAGCATTCGTAGTAACGTACTTTTAACGTGGTATTCTTAGAAAACTTGAAGAATAAGTTAAAATGGTGAGGGGTGGCATCGACTAAAATACTTGTCAGTTGAAAGAATCCATCCACTAATAATAATGCATTAATTGGTTAGAAATTATAACCAATTGGATGTAAGACATCCTTCACATTTTTAAAACAAATTAGAGGGAATCCATCCACAACTTCATAGAATGATTGGTCTTTAAAAATTGGGGAAAGAATTGGCCGTGAATTTCTGCAATAGGCCCTTTAAAGGTTGATAAATATCCGGAATTTTCTTGAATTTGAAACTCCATGTCCAATGATATTTCATATTTTTACAAGCAGATTTTCTTTAGTTGGTTTTGTATGCTGATTTACTGACTTCCGCATTCCAGTTACTGCCAGCACTTGTGTCGATTCGTTCCGAATCAAATATCTTGTAAATGAACATGAGTCTCACTTATCGCACAACACTTGAGCAACCTTGTGATCTGACGTCACGGGAGAAAGCTTTTTAATTTTAGGCTAAATGCCTAAAGCTATCCTTAGTTCTCTTAGCCTAAATAATAATTTTTCATTGTATTTATGCTAATGGAATCTAACCTGACAGGTCTAACCTAACCTCGTAGGCAGTGGCGGCGATTGGGTTCCAAAACTAGAGAGGCAAGTTGCCAAAACTGGGGGGACAAGGACAGTTTATTTACCCTTGGTCCATAAGGTTTAGCATAGTGATGGGGCAAAAGTGGCAAAAGGGGGGCAACTGCCCCCCTCGCCCCCCTAATCGCCGCCACTGCTCGTAGGCATTCCTCGTCTGACGTCAGAACACAAGGTAGTAAAACTGTTGTGCGAAGAGGAAGACCCAAATGAACATTGGATCGAAAAGATGGCGCTTACAGTTGTTTGTGCTTCGAAAGTCAAAACAAAGTATAGTCAAACATTGTACTATAGACAATATATACTCAAAAGTAATTTGAAATTTATACTGTTTTAAGTTTTATAAATGTATACTGCATTCAACAGATTTTTATTGTTAGGTTAGTCTTCTAAATGAAAATTCTTGTAATTACTTCTCAGTTTTTACACATTGTGACCAGACGAGTAAATGTGTTTTCAAATCTTTTTAGTTCATTCGCAACTCTCAAGCAGAACCCTGTTACAGAATCGGTTAGTTCATTTAAATATCCTGCATGACTTTTTTATAGTTCTCGCCTTCACATATTCTCACCCAACGGAACAGTAGTTACCAGGGCTTGCGCCGAATTGATACCATCCCTGAGGTGAAGCCTGCTCGAAAATGATTTTACAGTTTTTCAAATCTAAAAATTACCGTACGGTCCTCGTTTCATAAATTGGTTAACTTCCAGAGGGAAAAAAATGTTTCGAACTTCTTTACTTATCTTTTGTGTAGCAATATCCGTAACGATTTGGTTCACATAATTGCTAAAAGAAAGAAAGAATGCCGGGAGAGAAACGTTTTAAGCAACTTTCACGAAGAGAAATTCCACATTTATTGTTTTTTTTCCCCTCCCGAAAAGATATTGCGAAGAAGAGAGCCGGTAACTTTCCTTTGTAATATCAAAGTCTTCACCTTGATTCACGATAGCTTTCGAACAGAGTTCTGAATCATAACCAAAGAAAAGGGAAGGCTCATGTAGAAAGAGAGAGAGTGAGAGAGGGTGAAAATTTCGAAGTCAGAAATTCGTCTCGTGGGATGCGTCTCTCTCTTTTCTGCGGTTACTATGGTAACAGTGGGATTTCGATTGTTAAAGTTCACAGAAAAGAAAGAGGAAGAAATAAGAATCGTTCTTGCCGCGGATGGATTCCTTCAAGAAAAGAAAAGAAAAAGAAACAGCGTGTTTGCCTTGCAAAGGAATTTTTTTTAAAAGTTATGACGGAACGTCGATGTTCGGTTTGATGTTTCGTTTTCACTTTTACTTAAACGAGCCATTTTGACAGCAGCGGGGTTGTATTATTGAAGAGTTGAATTGGACTGAGTTTTATCGTCGTCTTCTAAATAAGTCTAAAAGGATTTTCAAGATTCGTGAATTATATAGTGTATTTTTTTCGAGTGTGTTAAATGAAAGTTCTTATAAGGGTTAATACCACAGGACTGCAATGCTGATTGTTTCTGAGCAGGATGTGCGTCTACGCGTAAACAACGATAGTCTACATTCTACACGTAGACTATTTTATACACGTAGATTACGTAATCTATGTAAAGAACATGGCGAAAGGTGATAACTTAGCAAAGGCGCCGTGGAATTTAAAAAAATCTACTGCGTATCAGTTGCTGATGTGTGAGGAGAACTTTTCATACGCTCCCTTCCAAATTCGAACAATTTCTCACCTAGGAAGAAACCTAATATAGGAAATATTCTAGTGTTTTATGGGGAAAAGACCAGTTTTGCCTCACGACTGCCATCTGTTGTTGTGTTTTGCATACTATTTATCTTCATCCATAGTTGGTAATAGAAGAGAAGAGAAAATTTGTTACAAATAGGATTCTTTCCATTTCGTTAGGAATCAGTATAGTTAAAAATGTCACTTTCCTTTCATGAAAGCCTTGAAAATTAATTTTATTGCACTTTAGATTGTCTACGTAGTCTATGTAAACTACAACGCTATGTAACCTACGCGTAGATTACGTGTAGACAACGCATGTAGACGTAAACTTATAGTCTACGGCACATCACTGTTTCTGAGTGACAACGTCTATTTAAGTCTAGAATGGCTTTGTCAAGTCTCGGCTGGACGTTTGGTTGAGGCCAGGTCAGCTGTTCTCGAATTGTTATCTCCTTTCAAGAAACCGCTATGATATTCTAAACTCTAGAAAATTACATACGCTTAAAGATCGTTCTAGAACATTTGCGTGAATATTAATTAGGTTTGCTTTCGCCGTTGTCTAGATATTATTAATAGTTTCATGGCCAAATAAGTGTATTAATGTTGACCATCTAATTGATTGGACTTTTTAGCAGGGTTGTTCAAGGTCCAGGAATCCATAAATTCTAAAGGGTTCTGTTGGGTCCCGCTGCAGGACCGAAATCGTTTTTCTCGCACAATTTAATTTCGGTCCAAGTTGCTTATTGTTTCATTGAAAAAAGGTTCCTGGACCGAATTTTAATTCATCCAGACAAAAAGGTTCCTGGATCGAATTGAAATACTTTACAGATAAAAAGGTTCTTTACGGTCCAGAACCCATTTACGCTTGCTGATTTTCTCTCCTGGACCGGAATTGAATTCATTTAAAATTCCTAGACCTTTAACAACCCTGCTTTTTAGCCCAATTGATCTTGACAATCAAATTGATTTTAGATTTGACTTTGGTGACTGATTTTATCTGTACTATACAATTGATTTCATGTTGGCCTCTGTTAACAGAATTGATCTTGACAATCAAGTTGAGTGTTCGGCGCTTCTTCGTCATTTTCATCTTATCATCACTCATTTTTATCATTGGGATTAGCCAAAACTAGCAGAAAATCGACTCTAAATAACAAAAATCAAATCAAATCAAACTGGCATTGATTTTGGTAACCGAATTAGTCTATTACACAGGGGATCCCGGATTCGATACACGGTTGAGGCACATAATGGTGCGGATCGCACTTTACACTGTAGGTCCAGCTTTTCTGTGCATAAAGTGGACTTTATAAACAAACTCTAATTCCAAATACTCTATACCGTCCAATCAATTTGAGATTTTACTTTGTTAACAGAATTGAACTTCACAGTCCAATTGACTTGAGATTTGACTTTGTTAAGTGAATTTGGTCTTGACAGTACAATTGACCTGAGATTTGACTTTGGCAACCGTGTTAATCTTTACAATCAAAGTTATTTCAGATTTGACTTTGTTTACTAAATTGATCTTGAGAGTCCAATTGATTGAGATTTGACTTTGTTAAATGAATTGGTCTTGACATTCCAATTGACTTGAGATTTGACTTTGTTAACCGAATTGATCTCGACAATCCAATTGACTTGAGATTTGACTATGTTAACAGAATTAATCTTGACAATCCAATTGATTGAGAGATTTTGACTTTATTAACTGAATTGATCTTGACAATCCAATTGATTGAGATTTTAATTTGTTTAATCAATTCGTCTTGACAATCCAATTGACTTCAGATTTGATTTTGGTAACTGAATTGGTCTTGGCAATCCAATCGATTTTAAATTTGACTTTGTTAACAGAATTGATCTTGACAATCAAATTGACTTGATTCTTGTAACCGATTTGATCTTTACACTTGACCTTAACTGAATATCTATTGCCATGTTGAATTGACTTGATATACGTATAGTGATAAGGTTTAAGCCGGTCTCCGTGGCGCAGTGGTTAGCACATCGTGGGCATGGGTGTTCTTTGTTTGTGCCCTCATCATATCACCACTCATCTTCATCATCGCAGTTGGCCAAAAGTGGCAGAAGAGCAAAGTAAAACAATGAAACAAAAAAAAATCAAGTCAATCAAACATTTAACCCCTTATCTTAATATTAATATTTCGCCTTCTCCTGCTTTCCACATCTAAGGATTAGAATCAGACTATAAGTCTTCATTCCTTAGATCTTCCGATTGAAGTCCTTGGCTTGACTTAAAACGAGGAAGCAATCCGTAACTGTTAGGTCACACGGAGCTATTTATTCCGGTCTCAATTTCCCATTCATGCTTGGCCTCTGAAGCATTCCGTGATCTTTGTTTACTGGGAGCCAACAATGGGTGTTGCTTGCATCTCTGATTGCAGGAGCAGACGCAAAGCCTCCGTCAGACTCCCGCATTGTAAATCCTTTCTTTGCGGGAGGCAGCCAACAAAGGCTCCGCTCTTGCAAGAAAATTGGCCACGAAAACAAAAAGGGTTGGCATCTGTTGCGCCATGCAAGGAATCGATACGGTGGGGTAGGTGGAATTCCGTTTGATTAATGAAATGCTCCTTTGTTGCGAGCTATTTTCCACGTTTTTTACTTGCAGTCGTCTTTCTCTTTCTCATTCTATCTCCCATGCTCTCCCTCTCTCCCTCTCTTGCTATACTTCTTTTCTTCCTGTCTCTCTTTGTATTTCTTTACCATTCCCTCCTTATTTCAATCCTTTTCTCTCCCACTCACTTTTTCTCCGATTCTTTCTATTCTAATACAGGTTGATTCAGAATTACTATTACAGATTTCCAAGGGTTGTAGAGGGCGACTTAGTAGATCAAGTTTTGATAAGGAACCCATGTCCGGAAACGTACCGTTTTGATATTACACAGATGACAAGATCGCATAACTTCACATCTCCCGCTTTACCTGTGTCCTTACAAGAGCTGCTCGATGTGGCGACCCTGAAGTTCGTTGCAAACAGTGTACCTCCGAAGGATGTTTACGTACACACGCTCAAAAATACCTGATGTGTGCTGAATTGCGTCTCTTGCAGCCAGAACTCGTGCAACCAGGTCTTCCTCCGACACTACAGGAGTCTCATAAAGAAGACTCTTCTTGTGGTCCCATACGAAAAAGTCAAGAGGAGTCAGATCCGGCGATCGTGGTGGCCAAGGAGTTGGTCCACCGCGACCTATCTACCTGTCTCCGTATGTTTGATTGAGATGTTGCCGGACGTCATGGGAAAAGTGTGCCGGTGCGCCATCATGTTGGAAACACATGTACTGTGTAAACAGAGGATGTTGGAAGCAGCACATATGACGTCAGGTGACTGAAGACGTCGCCCTCCGTCAATTGCCTACCGTGAAGCGGGAGATGTGAAATTATGTGATCTTGTCATCTGCGTAGTAGCAAAACCGGTACGTTTCCAGACATGTTCCTTATCAAAACTTGATCTACTAAGTCGCCCTCTACAACCCCTACAAGTATGTAATAGGAATCTGAATCACCCTGTATTTCTTCACTTTTCCTCGTTTTCTCTTTCTCTCGTCCTATTTCTTTACCCCTTTTCTCTCATTTATTTCCTATTCTCTCTCTGTCCTTACCATATGTCTTCTATTTCCACTATCTTCCTGTCCTTCTGTCTTCTTCTTTCTACTATCTTCTCTTTTCTCTCTCTGTCTCATTTTAGTTTTGTTCACTTTCCTGTTTTCTCTTTTCTTTCCTTTTGTATTTTTCTCTTTCTTTCCCTCTCCCTCTCATTTTATCTCCCATTCTTCTTATCCTTATTTATTACTTCTCTTTCCTCTATTTCTTTCTTTCACTCTTTTCATTTCAATCTCCCTTTTCTCCACCTGTCTCTCATTTCTTTACTTATTCCTTTACTATTTTCTTTTATCTTTCTCTCTCTCTCTCTCTTTTTTCCTCTCCCCAATTATATTTCTTTACCAGTCTCTCTTTCTCTCATCTCCATCTTCATCTCTCTCTCTCTCTCTTTCTCTCATCTACATTTTCATCTCTCTCTCTCTCTTTCTGGCACTTCCATTTCTCTCTCTCTCTCTCTTTCTCTCATCTCCATCTTCATCTCTCTCTCTTTCTGGCACTTCCTTTTCTCTCTCTCTCTCTTTCTCTCATCTCCATCTTCATCTCTTTCTCTCATCTCCATCTTCATCTCTCTCTCTTTCTCTCATCTGCATCTTCATCTCTCTCTCTTTCTGGCACTTCCTTTTTTCTCTCTCTCTCTCTTTCTCTCATCTCCATCTTCATCTCTCTCTCACACCATCTTCCTCTTTCCCTCCTCTATCTTATTCATCTCAATCTACTGCCAGAGGCGCACCCACGAATTTTTGTCTGGGTGGGGGCAAGTACCAGGATAAACGTACCAATAATAATAATAATAATAATAGTATTAATAATAAAAATAATAATGGCATTATTACTAGTGGTTGTGGTAGTAGTACGTTATTTTCCTCTTAAATTACGGAAAAAGGGGGGTAGAAGTCGGTGCTAATGCATTTGTTTGGAACAAACGATTTGAAATATTTTTTTCAAAACCTCAATTTCACATTAGCTAATGATGGAAAACAAGCACACAAATTTATTTCATACATATATACAACACATATTATTTAAATACATTACATTATAGAAAACAATTAGCTACATCGCGAGCGAAGCGAGGAAGACAATTTTTAGATCCAATTTTTGCAATTGAAAACAATATCGATTTAATAGGGAACAAATACTTCCACTGGACGCCATGGCATTCTCTCTTTTAAATCTCTTTTTTTCAATTAGATCATTCGGTGACCATGACCGATTCCCTCCGCTCCCTAGCTAGGGCACTGAACTTGACGATACTGAGCAAATCAGGGATTGCGAGCGAAGCGATCTAGAAAATTTTACGAAATGTATTTTCATTTGCATAAAATTTGTAAATCGAGGGGGGTGATTGCTCCTCTATGCCCCCCCTGCACATGCCCTTGGCCGTCAATGTTTGCCCCCCCCCCTTGCCCCTCCTAGAATTGACTTGCGCCAAAGGTTGGGGGGCAATGCTCACACTGTGGTTGCTCCGCTGTCTACTGCTCTTTCTTTCTCTTGATGAGTCGTTATTTAAAACTGTTGGCACGTCAGCACAATATCTATTTACATCCATTACATACTTGTAACAGAGGGAACCTTCTTCACAAAAACAAAATGAACGGGATGGATCTTTCACAAAAATAAAATACTTGCCTTTAAAACTAACACAGAGATGAAATCCTTATCAACTAAAAGCCAAACATATATGTGCTCAACCGCGTTAGCCTGCAAATATGCAGTTAAAGGGGGCATAATGCTTGGAGGAGAGGGTGAATTCATTCCCCCTATACCTCTCTATAATTACTATTTTCCAAATCTCTCTTTATACTCTCCAATTTCATCCGCTCTCTCTTATCATATTCCGTCACTTCCTTATTCTTCATCTAGTAACCAAACCTAATAATTCTTCTTTCTTGATTACGAAACTAATTACAATCCAGCCAATTGGAATTATTAATTTTAACAGAAGCGTCAAAATATTATTTGTAATTTAAAGTTTGAAAAACTTCACTTTTAAATACAAAGATGGCGCGCGCGTTAAGCTATTTTCAAAAATATTCAAAAGGAAGAAAAACTCCACACTATTTGCCTAATACTAATAGGAATTCAACTGTAAATATTGTATACTTTAAAGTAAATTAAGAAACAATACTTTAGAATTTGTAAATACAACTTGACATGAGAATACCAATGCTTTTACTTAATACTAATTTTCACATGTATGACGTATCATGTACTTTTCGAGCATTCAATTGTGAAATACCTGTCTGTCGTTCATCAGTTCTCTCATTGGTTGATTGACTTGTTTAACATGGAAATGTCAACAAAACTACGTGAATTCTGACAAAATAGTCTCCCTTTCATGCGTTACTTCCAGTGTTATTTTGCCCATGAATACATCAGTCTTAGCTGTACACCTCATAATATAAGATCCCACAACTTCAATATAGCAGCTACGTTGAGTGGTATAGCTTTATCACACGCACTATATTCTTACGCGTAAGATTCGTGCACGCTGCCACTAATAACTAGAAGTCGGAATTTAGGTTTTAACCTATTTTTCTTTTTACAGGTATGTAAGAAATAATAAGTTATGTCAGCGTTTCTTTTAAAAACGCAACAACTGATTAAGTCTTATAGTGCCTAAAAAAACTATTTGGCTTGTTAGAAGCTATTTTAGGTTTATGCGCATAAATCAAGCCTTTATTTACGTTTTTATATATTTTACAGGATTTTTGTCACACAGTGCTTTGTTTGGTCACAGAAAAATTCAATGACGAGCGTGTTTCAAACGTACCCTCTGCCAATTTACTTTCCTCCAAGTTCACCATGTTTTTCAAACCCTCTAAAAAAAGGAACATGTCTGGCGCGACTGTTACCTGTACAGTCCAAAGTGCAAACTTCTGATTCGTGTGGTCTTGCTCACTTCGGTGCTTAGCGGCATTCACGCCTTCCAAACTAACATTTCAGCATTGAAGTTTGCAAAACTGACTATGTTTTTGTTGAAATATTATTTTCAGCATATAAGATGATCCTCAGAGAAAAAAAAAATGCGGAGTTTGACTGTGGATAACATGAAAGAAGATTGTTGCCTAACTATACGGCGAAGTGTGGATTTTAATAGCAGATTTCCAATGGTAAGTTCTGCCATCGCCGTAGTGTTAGGCAACACACATAACGTTATGCAAGATAGTGCCTATTTCGGGATATAGGTGTCCCATTTTCATTGCCGGTGATTATACCTAATCAGGATTTTTTTCAGGAATTTTGAACTATTTTAAGTATTTTTGAACCTAATTCGGGATTTTTCGAGCCTAACAAGATTTTTAGGACCTATTTTAGGATTTTTAGAACCTATTTTAGGGTTTTTCGAGCTTATTTTAGGATTTTTAGAACCTATTTTAGGGTTTTTCGAGCCTATTTTAGAATTTTAGAGCCTATTTTAGGGTTTTTAAAGCCTATTTTAGGATTTTTAGATCCTATTTTAGGGTTTTTAGAGCCTATTTTAGGATTTTAGAACCTATTTTAGGATTTTTAGAGCCTATTTTAGGATTTTTAGAGCCTATTTTAGGGTTTTTAGAGCCTATTTTAGGATTTTTTGAACCTATTTTAGGGTTTTAGAGCCTATTTTAGGGTTTTTAGAGCCTATTTTAGGATTTTTAGAGCCTATTTTAGGGTTTTTAGAGCCTATTTTAGGATTTTTTGAACCTATTTTAGGGTTTTAGAGCCTATTTTAGGGTTTTTAGAGCCTATTTTAGGATTTTTAGAACCTATTTTAGGGTTTTAGAGCCTATTTTAGGGTTTTTAGAACTTATTTTAGGGCTTTTAGAGCCTATTTTAGGATTTTTAGAACCTATTTTAGGAACCTAAAAGCACGCTTTTTAGAATCTAAAAATCCGAGGTCTAGTAACAACCAATAGGATTTCTCACAAAGCCACGTGTATTTATGCACTTTGGTTTCGTTCTTAACAAAGGACGGAAAATAGTATCTTCTTCCTTGAAAACAAAAAAGTGGCAGCAGAAATAGAGTTTATTTCGAAAATTGCAACAGTGGCGGAAGGTGAAACACTGTTTGTGCTGCAATTTCCCCCACAAGCAAAGCACCTGACCTACTTGTTTGGTGTGCATGTATGTATACATGCTTTAGGTCTATTTTTTTACATTTTCCGAACACTGACTGCAGGCACGGATTTCCCAATAGGCCTAATAGGCCCGGGCCTAGAGCGGCACTTTAGTAGGGGCGGCACGGTTGTTTCTTAAATTTATAAGGAATACCTAATTCTCGGATTTCTTCTTTTTCCTCCGGACATACGAATGGAATGACTTAATGTAGTTGTATTGTAAATATAAGTTAACGAAGAATATTTCTTAAAAGAGAGAGGCCAGCAGGGCTCGGAACTAGTTTACTAATTTGTTGTTTTCATTACCGTCGTTGTTGTTTGGAATTTACAGTATTGTCCTGAGCCGGGTCGGCGATTGCGGCAAGAACGTGGAGCCTGCCGCTTGCTTTTGAAACACAACACCGGCTTGGCTGCGTTCCAGGAACGGCATTCCTTGTTACTGCCGGCATTGGCCGCATATCAAAAGCGTTGAATTGTTGAGAATTAAACTGTCGGCGCAAGCATTATTAAAGGGGTTTCGCATTGTACTATTCTACTGGTTGTTGCTCGAGAATATTATTCAAGAAGTAGGTGGTGTGTCGGATCTCGCGTGTGTCAGTGTCCGACGTGCGTTTGTTGGGGTAAGTTTAAAACGTCATTACGCTCATTATGCGTGATCAAAGAGTAAGACTCAGTGGGTCACGATACAAAAAGAGAAAAGCGGAGAAAGATGAAAAGCAGGAAGCATTTCTGAAGAAGGTTCCGAAAATCAGATCTTTTTTTTATACAGAAATGTCAGAAATGTAATCAGAAAAAAAGTGAGCAAAGTGCCGTTGATGAGCCCAGTGTGTGTTCTGTCCTGTCACTTAAATGAAGTAAAAATAAAAGTATTCTCTGAAAAACAAGGTAAATGTTAAAATGTAATTTATATAATTTATGTCATATCCCTTTGTTACATTTTTTCGTATGTAACTATCATTTAATTAATACTGCAAGCCGTTAATAGTAAAAATAGTAATACAGAAAATAATGATTTTTTTATCCTTGATAAACGGTATGGGGGCCGGCAGAGCTTGTTTGACCTAGGGGCGCCAAAGAGGTAAATCCGGTCCTGACTGCCTGGTCTTTATTTCTGGAGCTTATGGATCTAAACTTACATCATCTTTGAGGCAACAGTTGCGCTATGATTTGCCCATATAACGTTTGAAAGATTGTGAGTAGTTTAGGAAACGTTAGGGTCTGAAGTTACCAATTTTATGACCACTGTAACTGAAAAGGTCAAGGTCTTACCATGTCGGATTTTGTCTTAGTGAGTGTCAGTCCTTTTATTAAGACTCCGACTCAGAGATGTCTAATACAGGGTGTTCATAAAGTCTCGGTACCATTACAAAAAACATAGCTCGGAAACCACATGCAATAGAACAATGGTGTTGATTGCGAAATGAGCTACAACTCTTCACGTTTATATGCCATACACCTCAATGTGAGGCCCTCTCGTTGCTCTCAAAAAAGAGTAGCAACATCTGGGACAGGAGTGCGGTAAACACAATCTTTGACATACCCCCAGAAGAAGAAATTCAAGGGTGTGATATCAGGAGAGCGCGGTGTCCAGGGAATAAGTCCATCACGGCCTATCCACCTGCCAAGGAAATGCCTATCCAGAAGACCTCGAAAATCCTTAGACCAATGAGGGGGTGCCCCATCTTGTTGAAAAATTGCGGTTGTCTGGAATTCCTCCAACTGAGGAAGGAGGTACCGTTCAAGCATGTAGTAAATGTTACTGATAATGGTACGGGGACTTTATGAACACCCTGTATTTTTAAATCGCATGTTGGGTTAAGTTGCTCGCATCTCTAGATGCCGCAGTAATGGACTATTTTGCTTATCATTCTTGGCTGGAGTCGCTGGATTCATATTTGAAGATCCAAAGCATCTTAATTGTTACGATTCTATAAATACATGGTTCTGAGATGTAATATTCGCAAACGCTTCGGATCCGGTATCGCATTTGGGAAAAATCGTTCAATGCATTTCAAGATTTGCCCTGAAAGAATCCTCAAGTTCTGATTGATTGATTTGGTTTATGTATATTATTCCGCTCTTGTGCCACTATTGGCTAATCGTGAAGATGGGGATGATATGATGAAATTGATGAAGGGACACTCACAAAGAGCACACTCGCCCAGGGTGTTCAAGGGTCCAACGGTCCATTGCTACAGACATGGCGTCCTCGTGCTCTTGCCTGCATGTTGGGTTTCATCCCTTCTGCGGGGCCGTAGGGAATACCAACCTTTCAAAGTGGTAGATATATATTGCCGGACCCTGTATATATTTGTGTAAAAATATATATTGTGAAATTATTTTATGCCATTATAATCAGACGGTTTCTCTGGTGTCTCAGATTATAATACCGAGAAAATACAGTAAAGACTCGTTAATCCGGACTAAAGGGGGGGGGGCTAAGTTGACCGGTTTAACGAAAGTCTGAATTAACCGAAATAACCTAAAGGAACAGTAGAAAGTGCATTAAAACTCCGTTTATAGCAATAAAACACGTTTATTATGGTGTATATTTAAAGGGCATAAGCCTAAATACACTATACAGTACAAAGTCTGCGGGAAACATAAATTCATCAGTGGTTGACTACCTTTTCTTTGGGAAGTTCTCTTGTTGACTTCTAGCTACATTTAAAACCTTGCATTCTGCTTTTTTTGCGTTTTGTCTGTCCGTATTAAGCGAAGTCCGGCTTATCGGGGTCCGGATTAACGATGTTTTACTGTACATCACACTTCTTTGGAGTGTTTTATTCACATTGAAATGAAAATTTCATCTTTGTTACGGCTAATCTATTTCTTTTTCTTCTCGTGCACACTGCCACCTATTGTCATTTTTTTCTTTAATCGTGTAAGGGTGTTAAATCAGACCTTCCAAGATTTCCAATAAGAATGATTGTTCAACGAATTTCAATTGTCGATTTTGTTCTGTCATGCTCTGTGTCAGTGTCAATTGAGTCATGCACGGGTTGCTGAGAAAAGAGGAAGAAAGATTGGAAAGAGAATACAGGAAAATAAAAATTGATTAGCGATACCAAAAGAGAATAATAAGAATTTTCCTTATTCCGGGGGGCTAGTGTCCCCCTTGACACTCCCTGCGTGCGCCCAAGGAGGTCAGATATCTTTACAACCACTGAACTACATTCCTAATTGCAACTGTTCTTTCTTGCCGAACCGAACAAAGTTTTAAAGAAAGTGTTTGGTATTCAGGCGTTCAGGCCACGGACTCGCAAGGAATTAAAGGAGTTAAGAATGTCGCTAATTCTAGATTCTTTGATTTGGCCTCTGAAGTTGAAATGTAGATGGCACTGCGAGCGTTGCAAAGTTAACAAAACAAATGACTGCTACTCGTGACTTGCATCCAGGAGAACTGAAAGAAAGAAAAGTAGAATTTTCTCGCTTCCTTCACACCAGTTCTTGAAAGATCTCAAAATTCCTAAATACAATTCATGGACAGAAGAATAGTTCATATTATGTAGTACTTTAGTTCTAAAAATTATATTTTCTTTTTCACTCTAATTTATGTTATCCAAGTACGTAGATGTAAAAAATCGATAAATTTTCCGTATAACCGGAAAACGGATTTCTTAAAATTTACAGAAGAAATTACTTACCGAATGCTGTTTCTTTAGACTTGTGGAAGTTCGGCGAAGTGTTTTCTCGCATCGTTCATTGAATTTTGCCGGTAAATTATGTATTTTCGATATAAATGTGTGACCGATGCACGAAAGCTGTTGCATCCATTTCCTTCCAGCCGGATGTTGCCCGTGTGGTGTGATGACATAATCCCGGTCAGTGTTTCCTAACACGTGTTTTAGTAACTGAAGAAGGTACGTTTCTGCAAATGGTTTATGGAGCTATGTGTCAATGGTGTGTGGGGCCACGCATTTTTATTTCTAGACCAGTTTTTAACTATTCTAACCTAAACGTGACCCAACCTAACCTAACCTTATCGGAAATGGTTCGTGGGGCTATGCGTCAATGGTTTGTGGGGCTACGTAGGTATTTTTTGGTGGAGTAGGGTGGAAACACTGCATGCCGACTACGGTAGTGAGACTGTGACCGCCATTTAGCGTGTTACCGAAGGGAAAAAGAAACGAACAAAAGTTACCTCTTACGTCGAAAATATAGATTATTTCCGTGAAAAAAGCGAAATGCCACCTTCAGCAATGTTTCTCAATGCAGAATTCGTAAGTAGGAATATGGAAAGTGGCATAAATAGCGAGTTTCAGGCGTTTTCCGGATACGGAAAATTTACCAACTTTTCTATCCTTAACGTACCGACCTCTGTGGTAGAGTTGTTAGCACAGCGTCCAACAGGGTTCGAATCCATACCTGGGCACGGTGAATTGTGAATATCCCCTCATCACATTATCACTTATCCTCATTTTCGCTATTAGCCAAAAGTGGCAGGAAAGCGAATTAAAACCAATAAATAAACAATTAGCTTTCACGTGATAACAGCGGGTTTGTCTATGCTCACGTGATGCGTCAACACGTCACAAAACTGGCTGCTTCAAGTCTTAAAAAACCTCCTAACCTAGCCACGTAGGCATTAGTAGAACTAGGAATGATTATAATTGTGAAAATAATTGTAGGTAGGTAAGAAAACTGAAACCATGTTTACTCCATGTAAAGGAAAACCGATCCTAAACAAAATTCACTTTTCTTAAACTAAAACTTTCACTTAATTCACTTTTGGATGTACAGATATTGGATAGCACTGTTGGTCTAACATTAGTATGACTTCTAGTCACGAAAATATCCTATCCTACAACGTTGGTCTTCGTTCATATGATACAAAAGTTTAATTACTTATGCGATGTCATGAACATATTCAGGTTCACAAGACATAATCACCTTCCCTCGCAGCTCTGAAATTTCATCGATTTGAAAATGTCTCATCTTTTTTTTTTAAGAATATAAGTGCATAACATTGTTTATTAACGGCGATAAAATCTTTCTACGTTGAGTTTCTAAGTGAAAATATTGGGAAAGAAACTGCCCCCCCCCCCCTTGTACGCACGCTGGGATTTGGTCATCTAACACAACATGCGCGATAGCCTAGTGGTTAAGGTTATAATTAGGGATGGACGATATTGGAAATTTGATATCACGATATATCGTCACAGACGATACGATATTTTTTTCCGTATCCTGATATCGGCGATATATCGTCCAATATCGTGACACGATATATATCGCCGAAAAATATCGTGACGATCGTTTAGTTGATATCGCCTGGTCGATATTTTTTCAATATCGCGATATGTCGTCACTAGTTATAATCTCTTAACAAAAGGCTCCTAGGTTTAATCTCTGTTTAATGAATCCAAATATCAGGTATCGCCGAGCAGTCATCGCGAACTACCTGTATCACGTTGAGAAATTTTCAGAGAGTTGTGAATAGTTGGTTACACACAGCAGGTGGAGCCAGTAGTACTGAAGAAAACTTTAAAACTTGACACGTTCTGTATTCCAGCTAATTTCGCACAATAGGCGTGAACAAAACTAGCAAATGAGAAAATATAAAATTGTCTAAAGTTAAAAACCTTGCAATTGTGAGTTTAACGGAATATAATTGTTTCCTTTCCCTGTCCATCTGTCTATTAAAGCGAATAACTTTACTACAACTTAAAGCGTAATTGAAACAAGGAATTATGATAAAATCTCATTCCATTCTTTCTAGTTTGCCATGTATTTTAAAATATTGGAAGTGGTTCCATCTGTTGGGGAGTTTGGCAACCTCTTTGCCTACCAATGATATAGGGTTTCAATCTCATCGTTGTCATGTCCTAGAAAGACGTGTGAAATAAGTAAAATACAAATACAGTAAAACCTCGCTAATACGGACCCCAATAAGCCGGACTTCGCTTAATCTGGACAGACAAAGGAAAAAGAAAAGCAGAATGTGGCTAGAAGTCAACAAGAGAACTTCCCAAAGAAAAGGCAGTCAACCACTGATGAAATCCTGTTTCCCGCAGACTTTGTACTGTACTGTATAGTGTATTTACGCCTATGATCTTTAAATACATCATAATAAAAGTGTTTTGTTGCTATAAACAGAGTTTAATGCACTTTCGTTAAACCGATCAACTTATCCCCCATTAGTCCGGATTAACGAGGTTTGACTGTACATTCAATTACTCTGTCTATGCTTATAAGAAATGTAATCAAACTCTGTAATTTTTTTTCGGCTTTCGTTTTTTGTCTTACTACGAAATGCATAAATTTGTTGACAATTTTGCATCATTTATTTCACACACGTTTCCACCGAAACACTCGTCAATTCTACTAATTTATTGTGTCGTTACAATATGTCAAGCTAGCATATTATGAAATTTGACTCCTATGTTACCCCTTGCGCGACATCACATTCGTCTGTTTTGCACACGCACGTAGCTGAAACACTTTACCCGTGGTAGAAGAAGGAAGCTGAAACTTTGTTAATTATGTTCTTGAAAAGCAATTTTTCCTCCTCTCGCTTTGGGAGAAATAAAAATGAATGTTCCAATTCAGTTTGAAGGGCTGGGAATGTGATGGGTGGTCTGCAGATTCCAACACGCAGCGTATGAATGTTTAATCCCGTTCACTTTTTAATTCACACGCGAACGCACGGATATACTAGGGTGGGTATGTTGTAAAGATACAGCGAAACTGAATTCACTGTGTTACTTTTTTTTTTTTTGTAGCACCCATTCTGAGGAAAGCCGCCACAACTGAGCAAGCTCAGGAACTGGTAACACTGGCGTCCGGAGGTTTTGGGGGGGGGTGAAATTGTAAAGGTGGGTAATACATAGTTGGTTTCTAGGGGGGCGGTACACACACAATAAGATGTTTAGTTCATTTAGAACTTTCTACTCTAAAAAATAACAATCTTGGATCATTTTAAGGGTTTTTTGCATTTAACACTATGGTATATCGCGAGTTCTTCACTGCTTATATTTGAAAATGTTGCTTTTCTCAAAACTTCGGAAGGGCTGTTGCCCCATCAGTCCCCCCCCCCCCAATGCGTACGCCAGTGACTGGTAACACTGTTCTCCCAAAAAATAGGCAATAGCTAGGTTGGTCAGTTCAATTGAACTGATTACAGCTGGGTCTCTGCTCGTTCCCTGTTGAGGCATACCGAATTGAAACTCTTGTCTCCTACACTCTGTCCCAGCTATCTTTGGAGTAGGCGAACGTAAAGAAGTCTCTACGTAAGTTGTGACGCGAGAAAGCTCCACCAATAAACAAGCGAGAGAAACGGGATTGCCTGGAGGGGTGGGAAAGCAACTGCAGTTACTGTACTGTTTTGCTCTGCCCACTCGATTTCTCCCCTTCTCTGCCGTTATGCGCGGCCTTGCTCCAGAGATAGTTGGGGCAGTGTATAAGGTTGTTGGTTGTCATTAGGGTGATTAGGGTACGATTATCAAGACTTTGCACTTGTTATGAGGGTATTATGTTCCTGAAACACACAGAAGTTCGTGTTATAAAAACCAATTAAATTAAGATTCTTAATTAGGGGGCATGTATTCATATTTGTATAGGGTCTACCAATTTGAACGTCAGAACTTTAAAATTAGATAGAATGAAAACCACAAATGATAATTACATATATGTATTTTTTTTTATTTTGAAGAGAAACAATTGCATTATGTTTTGAACAATATGTCGTTCAAATGTCCTCCTCTGCTTCGGTGGGTGGAATGGATTCTGAATGTCCAATTTTCCAACACGTCTGAGCGGTATAGCCTCAATGGTTCGTTCGATGTTCCGTTTCAGGCCACGAACTGTGCGTGGCTTAGTCTCATAGACCTTGATTTGACATAACCCCATAGAAAATAATCCTGGGGGGTTAGATCACATGATCTTGGTGGCCAGTTTACATCACCCTTACTGGACAGAACGTGTCCGGGGAACTTTTCCTGCAATAGTTCCATTGTTTGGCGAGCTGTGTGGCAAGTTGCACCGTCCTGTTGGAAAAACACATTGTTGATGTCAAGATTTGCCAGTTTAGGCCACAAAAAATGCACCACCATATTCTTGTATCGCTCCCAATTGACAGTCATGTGATTTCCATGTAGGTCCTCAAAAAAATAAGGCCCGATCACGCCATTGGCCCAAAAACCACACCACACAGTCACTTTCTCAGGATGAAGGGGTACGTCCAGAATCACTTGCGGATTTTCATCTGCCCACATCGTACAGTTTTGCTTGTTAACGTAGTCATGAAGAAAAAAATGTGCTTCAACGGAAAGGATGATTTCCTGGCCAAAATCTGGATCGGCATCCAACTGCTGCAGATCCCAATTAGCGAACTCCCGACACAGACGATGATCATTAGGCTTAAGTTCTTGAGTCAGTTGCACTTTATAAGCTTTTAGGTGAAGATCGTGACTCAAAATTCGCCATGTGAAAGGCCAAGTTGTTGCGAACGCCGTGAAACAGGCAGGTTTGGATCGTCCACCACGTTCTGGCTTACCGAAGCGATATTCTCAGCTGAACGCCCGATTCGACAATGGATAGATGTTGGCTTTTTTGCTACTGAGCCTGTTCGTTCAAACTTCTCTACGAGGCGTCAAATATGGCGTTCTGTCGGTCGATTATGTCGACCATAAATTCTTCTCAATGCACGAACTTCTGTCGAACTGAACACGAAATTTGATAATAAATTCGAATAATTTCTATGCGTTGTTGCATTGTGTATCTCTCCACGATAACTTGCCAAAGACTACTGCTCACAGATGTCACAGTTCAATCTCGTCATTTCAGTCAGTGTTGCCATAATACTCTTTCAAAGTTCTGACGTTCAAATTGGTAGACCCTTTCCTTTCCAATAATTCTTGACAGGGTGTTTTGTTTAATTTGAACATTCAGCACCATCTATCTCGCATCCGAACGTAAAGCTGTTCCATGCCGAAAATCTCCTAGGAGTACGACAAACAATGACGTCCCAAAAAACACAACTACAAACCTTCCATGTAGCACATGTATTCTCTTTGAGCCACACAGCGCCAGTAAGGGATACAAGCCATAACATGAATAGGGCCTTGACCCCTTTAACAGGGGTGCGGGAAGGTTTGGCATGGCGTTCGTCGACGTAGTTGGTTTTCGCCAAAGACTGTGCAGAACAAGACGCCTCAACCGACCTCGTATGTAACCGCCTAATAGTTTAGCAGCAGCCCAACAGATGTCTCTATCGCAGGCGTTCTTATGTCATTCTAATACATTGCTAATATTATTCGGGAAGAACGGATAAACTCGCTCCCTCTTAGAAGTTCTGTTATTGCACTAGGCTTGTTTCGAACTGTTTTCAAACAGGTTTTAAGCACAAGAAATGTAAAACGTAAATTACCAATCTGTCGTGGATGTTAATGTACTCTATAATGGTAGCTGTCATCGTGACCCGACTCTTACGTAGGCGTCATTTTGAAACCAGAAGGTATCAGCCAATGAGGTTTAAAAGTTTAAAGCGAATCAGAAGCAACCTCCCGCGTACTGTTTGGAAGTAGTTTGGCGCTTGACCAGAGATGGCAGCACTACACTGCTTCTCAATGTGTAGTATTCAATGATCGAGGTGTCTTTTTCCACTCTATCTTTGTTTTTGTTTTCGCTCCCTACTGGTCTTTTGGCGGGAAACCTTTTGCCCTACAACAACCAATGCGTTATCGATTTGGCAGTTTCTGATTGTTGCCAGTACAGCGTACTGTGCTCAAGCAGTAAAAGTAGCATTGTTGACTGTGCAAACGTTTCATAGTTGACTGCCAGGATGAAGTTATTTACCAGCCCTGTCTTTTGAGTCAGCTTTGTCTTTGTCGGGTGTTTTGTATGAACAGCACACTGCCTCAAGGCTTTCTACGTAACTTAGACTCGCATCTGCAGCTACAGCGAAGTGAGATAAAGTTCTGGTGTATCTGGCGTCCCGGACAGATACAAGAAACATTTTCTCAGTCAAACACTCCGAAAAGGGGTGTAGAACTTTGGAAAACTTGACCAAGAAATATTGCTTTTACTTTTCGACCGATTCAGAACTTCGCCACTAAGGATGAACTCATTTTAATCTCTCCGCGAACTCTTGAGTTCGCTCCTTGAGGGGCTTGAAGTCAAGATGAGACGGAGTGTGTTTTTGTGTCTGGTTTTCGAACTCCTCCCTTCTTTGATGTCACTCATTCAACCCCCCCTGCTACGAATGGAAATCCGCCCCTCAGAAACTTGCTGTGGAAATGTCAGTTTTTCCAGCCGAGTTGAACTCTAAGAGAGTCGCTTTTCTGAAGTTGCGACTGCGATATCTTGTGCTTTTTTCTTCTCCATCTTAAAGGCTTGCATCTTAATTTTCCATGTGGTGATCAAAGGGGACCGACGTCTTACTTTCCCTTCCTCCGGACCAAAAAAAAAAAACGTTTCAGTTCCCCCCCCCCCTGCTTTTGTCGTCAGAGTACTCTGTCGAGGATGAGGAATCCTTCCTTGATTTTTACTGCAGTTCGAGCCTTCTTTACTGCACAAGATATATAATCAAGCTTTCAAGAAGCAGTGTTTGGAAGCATTGACGAATTTAGCGGGATGGGAACGGGGGCACGTGACACGCACCAACCGGTCTATGTAAAGTACAGTATAACCTGTCTATCCCGGAACATGATGGTTCCGAGCAAAATTTTCCGTCTAAACAGTTTTCCTTCTTATACAGGGTTGACTTTAAATGTAGTATAGAGCGCTGCAGGAAATAATGGAAAGACAGATTTAGTTTCGCATTACTTATAATGTAGAGTACTAATGCATGTACGTACATGAATAAAAATGCGATACAGTCGCAATAAGCATAGCAGAGATTACAATTATAAGTACACAACATGTTGGTACACTTTTTACAGTATTGTAAGAACGTACAGTACGTACTTATGTATCTTTTCGAACCCGGGACCCCTGGCATCGTAGCGCGATGTGCATAGAGGGAAAGACAAAGATTGAAAGATGGAATAAGAGAGGTGAAGAAAGATTGAGATAAAAGTGCAGAAAGAAACAAAGAAAGATGACGAAAGAACAGAAGAGAAATAGGCAAAGAAAGGTGGAGAAAGAGGGTAAGAGATGAAAGAAAGAAACGGAATCGTAACAGCTATGAGAATTGTAGCGCATTCTTTCATATCGACAATGTTACCGATAAGCGAGTGGCAACAGAGGCGTGTTCCACTTACAGTATTGCATTGTTTTCTTGAGAGCGAAAAAAATAGAGGAAGAAATTTCCGTCTTACTGAGAATAAAAACATCTCGTTGGTCTTTAAATGGTGTTCCGTTTCCACGTTAAGGAGGTCATTTTCAGGTATAAAATCGCTCCGTTCTGGGGACTTTTCCCCCCGTATTTACAGGTTTCCTTCTTATAGAGGTTCCGGGATATGCAGTTTTCACTGTATTTATTTCGCCACAGAATCACAGGTTACTTTTATAGAGTAAGAATAACAAAAGTGCAACTTTTCGGTCTCGTTGATATACTGCAGGAGGAACAGTCAAGCTTTACGGTATTGTAGAACGTATTTTATAATTTCAAACTAAGGGCACAGCAGTAAAGAAGAAGGGAAGAAACGACGAGTGTTAACGACACAAGAATGATATATTTCCAGATATATTCTCCACGGGACCGAAAAGGAACGTCTGAAAAATACGTTACAAATTTCTCCCCCCATCTTGTGTGTCGTTTTTCAACTGTTTTCCTTCTCCTTTCCCGCCAGATTTATTTTGCTTTCAGCTCGATGGTGTACAATGTAGGACTTTATTAAGCGACCTCTTTTTTCATGTTTCTTTACTTTGTTGTCTGGTTGCTATGAGAAATTGCCCGCATTCGTTTGGATTCATAATTGAGTCGTCTGGTGCAATAATGAGTCTGGGTCTTTTCTTATGCGTGGATCGAAACGACCTACTTGTTTTGTACAGTCGACGGCAATAGAAATGGGATTCTGAAATACTGGCTTCCTACATGGAGTTATACAGCGTGTCCCGCTTATACGTATAATAAAAGAAAAAATGACAACTTTTTTATTTACCAATATTTTTTGTCCAAACTTTGTACAAACATGTAACAACTTAGAATTATTTTTTTTACAAATCAAGAAAACTAGCGCAATTCCATGAGTGAACAGTTAGTGGCACGCCAAATGTCAAACCGGTTGTCAGCCTCAAGCCACACGTTTTGAAGCACGTGCGGGGTAATGTTGCTTACAGCAACCACAATTCTTTCACGCAAGTCTTGCAAATCTCTAACCGGTGTACAGTAAACTTTATCCTTAACACACCCCCACAACAAAAAAAATCACACACAGTGAGGTCTGTCGACCGTGGGGGCCATTCAATAAAATTCGAACCTCTTCCTATCCATTTTCCATTGAAATGCTCGTCCAGGAAGTCTCTAACGAGATTTGAGAAATGAAACTGTTTTTTTTTTTTCATTTCTTTATTGAAATGTACGATGGAACTACTTCTTTAGCACCCAAACCATAACGTGCACGAAATCGTCTCTGCACAAGTGTCACAGACTTCACTTCAGGCAACGTTAAAACACAAAACACCTTCTCTTGTGGCGACCACATGACGAATGGCTACTAAGAAACTGATAATATCAGTTTTCAAGACATTCTGGTTACTGCGCATGCGCAACTACGAATGAATGTGTTGCTAAAAAAGAATTATGAGTCATTTTTTAAAATGAAACAACAACCACATCATTCTGACAGTTTGTTTAGAAGTTATGAAATTTTCTTTTATTATACGTATAAGCTGGACACGCTGTATGTGTTGACTAACTCCGCGGCGATAGCCGAACTTCCTATTGAAAAGTTGCAATTGAAGTTGGCTTATCGCCGTATAGTTAGGCAACACGCACAATGCAATGCAGGATCTAAAGTCGTTTTCACGTTCAGAAGACACAACGGTGCTTATGGAGAAACCGCACAGTGTTGCCAAAACAGCGCTTGCTCATGTCGCCGGGAATTGAGCTTCCTTTACAATGAAGGTGTTACATATTTTGTATATATAATGATATATTTTGTCACGTGTTGGAAAGCCTTTCAAGGGTTAACGTGGTGTCTATGAATTTGTGTACGTTGGAAACTGAAAGGCGATCTTCATTTCAGTATTAATGTCGACAGTAACGTAAACAAAAACAACGTGTATTTGCGACAGTACTAATGTTGTTCAAAATAGCAGCATTGGAAATAATTGTCAATTATTAAATTTAAGTAATTACAATTCTATTATAACAAACTGCATGAAGTTCATATTTTTACTGAAAGGAAATAAAATGACAACTCGAAAACTTGGTAGTGATTAGCCGGAATGCTGCGGTGAGCCAGCTCAAGATGGCCAGACAACGTCTCCTTACTTCGCGCGCCGTTCGGGTTAAAAAGAAACTCCAAATGCATGGCAGTAATATTTCTGGGAACCTTTGAGTGGTTATAAAAAATAATTTCATTATTTTCTCCACAACTTTGTCGCTGGAAGTTTTTACTTGGAATTACAGAACAAAAAATGGCCAGCAACGATATTTTCTACTGCACGAATATAAAAAATCTCCACATACTTTATTTGAATATTTTTTTAATGCAAATATGCTTTAAAGTATTGATAAATTCTGAGCACCACCGACACCTATGACAATTAAAAAACAGTGTCAATTTTTTTCATAATGAATGCTTCAATTTTACGGCAAGTTTCAACGTTAGGAATGAAAACAATGTAAAAATTTTGTTTTTCACGGAAAATTTGAGTTTTTAATTTATCTAAAGTTATGTAAGCAAGCTACCAGTTTTTTGTGTTCACCATCGAATTCTCTACAAAATTTCCTGCAAAACTGCAGGTACCAATTTTACTTAAGCTAAATTTGTAAATCCAGAAATTTGACAACAGCGCGCTCGTATTTCCCATAAAAAAGCATTGCCCATAAGAGCCCATTGCGTCTCCTGAACGTGAAAACGTCTTTAGATGACCCATTTTTATTGCCTGCGACTGCACAAAGAGGTACGTAGTTGGGTGTTTATACAAGTACACATCGTTACGTTCTGTTTTGAAAAGGGGACACAAATATAATACTTATAGAGTTGGCAAGCTATTCTAGAAGACTGCTGTAAAACAAATGCCACTTTGTGCAATGATTCTAATCGGTACAAGAGCGTGCCGATAAAGTGGTTCTTGGGGTTTCCATATCTCTAAATAGTAGTGCTAGGAATAGAGTACAGTAAAACCTCGTTAATCCGGACTCCGATAAGTCGGACTTCGCTTAATCCGGACAGGCAAAAGGCGAATAAACAACAACAAGGTTTTAAATGTGGCTGGAAGTCAACAAGAGAACTTCCCACAGAAAAGGTAGTCAACCACTGTTCCCGCAGACTTTGTACTGTACTGTACTGTATAGTGTATTTACGCCTATGATCTTTAAATACACCATAATAAACGTGTTTTGTTGCTATAAACGGAGTTTTAATGCACTTTCTACTGTTCTTTTAGGTAATTTTAGTTAATCCGGACTTTCGTTAAACCGGTCAACTTAATCCCCACCCCACGTTAGTCCGGATTAACGAGGTTTAGCTGTATTATTATAACACTACATAAATCATATTGTACAGCGAAGTTCTCTATTGTTTGGCTTCAGATAAAATGGAAGTATTACGTTGACAGGCACATTGTTGCAGTGAAGAGTAATATGGTTAAAGCGCGAAGAATCGTGCACATAACTTCGTAGACATCGACTTGAACAATTCCAGTCCAAACTTTATACACTATCTACCAAAAAGTAATTGGGCACCTATGATGGTGGTTAATTTAGTATCTAATTTGCAGTGGCGTGCGGTGACATTTTAACTAGGGTACGCAACATGGGCCAACCGAAATGAATTATGGGGGCCAGAACCCGCCCCCCCCTCTGGCCATCATGTTATTCAGAAAATAACTTTTTTCTACAATTTTATAATGGGGAATTTCTCATCCTTGTATAAATATCCAAATGTAACGAGGTAAAATATATGTATGATATTTTATATTCGCAAATATATTCTGATAGTAGCTACGTAGAGTCCAACAATTCAACTTTGATTATTTCCTTCATGCAGTGCGATAAACATTGAACGGGAAGGAAATGACACAATCATTTGCCGTCCTTTCAAATTTCATGTAATAAATTTGATAAATCTCAGTATCCTCTACTATTTCACACCTTTAGCAGAGGAAAGCAACAAATAAGGCCAACAATAAAGTTTCACTGTTTTTCTACTCAGTCAATCACCCTGTAGAGATATTTTTTTCTTCTCAAAAATCAAAATGCCTAGTATACTGCTTACCATCCTTCACAACTCCTGCCTGAAACAATTCTTCCAACTCAGGAACAGACCTTCCATTTCGGATTGTTTACACTTTTTTCGTAAATTCCGAAAATCCCTTCTCCAGTATGTCATCAATAACTCCCGGTCGCCCTATTTTATCACTTCACAGCACCGACAAACAATAGAGATCCTGTAATGTAAATAATATGAACGAAACACTCGCTGCAAATTTCACACGACAGAAGAAGGCAAAAGTCAACCTCCCACGGTACGTTGTGTCCGGTCCGCTATGCCCGAAAACCACGCGATCTTGTGGACGAATTAATCGGAGTTGCCAGTCGACAAAGTATTTTGTAGAAGGAGACAATTAAGGACAAGTAGAAAATACGTCAGCATACATCCCAGAACACTTCAAAAGCTAAACTACCGTACATCACTTTGCAATGTCTGGCGGAAGAAGGGGGGGCTCATTCTAATCCCATTGTAAGCATTGTGTTTTATGATGTTTTTCTTTTATCATTCATTCATATCGTCGGGTCAACAATCAACACCCCTGCTATGGAACTCAAAGGAAATGTTGATCCCGAAAGGAGATAAACAGATACTCTCATACTCTGAGAATTGTGCGAAACTTGCAAATTGTTCACATATTTTCCCCTTGACACAGTGACAGTCCATTCTGGTCCTCACCTCCCTATACGAAAAAAAAAAACTTGCTAGTTTAACTTTAACCTCACATAAATATTTTATATGTGATAGTTTACGCGTATATTAAATATGATCTTCCACCACTACATATTCTTGCCCTCGTGTCTGATTCCTGTATCACTTTTTATAATGTATTTTTATTGCAACCCAACAGTGATCTATCTACGCGTGGCTGCTAAATGCTAGTAAGCTAAGCACTCCAGAAAAAAATATGTTGACTACTGTCAACATTGCATACGCTGTCAAAATCTTGGGTACCTTCGATGCTTAGAACCGGGAAAGAAGTGGGAGAGAGGGTAAGCGCGGGAAGACCCAAACACGTGGTCGGGGCTGATATGAGCCAATGGGGGATTACCTTCCGAATTTCTAGGGTACCAAGCAGAAGAAACAGCGTCTTTCTGCGGAAATCGGCAGGAACGCGGATCGGGTTGTTGCCGAAGTCACAGTCGGGATCATTCGGAACTGCCTTCAGGAAGGCAGCAGCGTGTTCGTGCGGAAATCGGAATTTCTTCCAGTGGAACTGCTTTCGGAGCGATAATTGTTGAATTTTCATTTTCGGGGAAGACGAAAAAATGTTTATTTTTTCTTACTGTGTTGTGGGTACGCAGTGCGTACCTTGCGTATCCTGAATGCACGCCGCTGCTAATTTGAATCATTTAGTATCATTTAGTGGAACCGTTCGTGGCACAATGAACTCACAGGCATACTGTACAATACTAGACAATGAAATGCTCCCAACCTTGAGGCGTTTTTACGGAATGGAAACCTGTTACTTCCAGGATGACAATGTTAGGTGGCATGTTTCGGAGGCTACTATGCAGTGGTATGCCGACAACAATGTTCACCGATTGGTCTGGCTTGCACAGAGTCCTCATCTCAATCCCATAGAACACCTTTGGGAGGCATTGGACGGGTGGGTGATGTATCGGGAGATGCGGCCAAATTCCATTGTCCAACTGAGTGAGATCTTGCAAGAGGAATGGCGACACATTCCAAAGGACGTCCTCCACAAACTAGTCGAGAGCATGCCTGACAGAGTGGCTGCTGTTATAGCAGCAACAGGTGTCTCCACGAGGTTCTAACAGGGTTCGAACCACCAGACAACCATTTTGTACATGTGCCCAATTACTTTTTGGTAGATAGTGTATATAGGGTGATTCATAAGTCCCTTAACAGCCCCATATAAAATGTAAAGGAGTTAGGCTGGGGTACAATTGGTCATGATAGAAACAGGTTAAGGCTTAGGAGAATAGACTGACCATAATATGTTGACCCAAAAACGGGACATCCCAAGGAGATCAGTTCACCTCCCCCCCTTTCCTGAAAAATTTGTTAGGCCTAATTATAAAATCGTTGTATTATTGCTATTATTTATTAAAGGATGGATCGCATAAATGGACATAAAAAACAATAAATGAAACATGAGCTTCCCTTGTCAAAAGGTATTAATTATTATAATCTCAGCTTACATATACCCTGTCCCAGAAGGCAGCGCATAGCGTCAGAGAAGCGAGGGAAATCAAGTGGCGAAGAAGTAGACGCTGATGGGATGGCTGGTAACTGAAGTCGCTTTCCCCCACTCCACGCAATTCCTGTCTCTCTCGCGTCTTCATTGGTGGAGCCGTCTCGCGTCACTACTTGCCATAGGCGGAGTTCTGGAGGTGCCAGGGGGGGCCTGGCCCTCCCAACTTAAAAAAGACTAAAAAAAATAACAAATCTTGACGTTTGGCATGATGGCATGTGCGGTAATTGCGCCGCAATAGCGGGTCTTAGACGATTTGATTCATGTGTACAGTTTGAAGAAAGAAACGTAAAATGACTTTGTGTTGAGTCAACGGTTGCTGCTGAGGCATCAAAATAACTTTTCAATTTATTTTTTTTCTAAAATTTCTGAAGCTTACTATTGTACCGTAACTTTTTTAAAGTGATACGAGTATTGTATCAATAAAAAAATAATGAAATGCAATAATCGGACTGTTTTGCTTATTTAAAAACTGACAACCAATATACTAATTAATATTTGTTTACTTAAGCGAGGAAATTTAACATTTTCAAATCTAAAAGGCATAAAACTCAGTGCTTTTAAGTTGTTGTTTTTTAATTTCCGGAGAAAGGCCTCCGGACCCCTTATAAACTAGGGGATATTCAATAACCCTCAGGTACATCATATAATACTCCCAGAGTCTGCCCCCCCCCCCAAAGCAAAAGCTCAAACTCCGCCCATGATACTTGCGCAGACACTTGATTTTGTTTGCCTGCTCTACAGTTAGCTGGGACAGAGTATAGTTTCTCGTCCTTTCTGATCACCCTTTGTTAGTCCTACGCTGAGGTTGAGTAATGCCAGAAGTGTTGAGCAGATGAACCAATTTTCTTGAGAGCAGCTTTATTCTTCATCAAAATCGTTTATAAATCTCCCCGAAAACCTTACCCTACGTATCAAGCACACAACTCTAGATTTTTTCGTTTGAGTTTGTGTCAAGACGCAGGAAATTTAAATTCCTTTTGGAATTCCGTAAAGAAACTGCATGCTTATTTTGCTCTACAAATAACGGAACACATACAATACAATGAATCTTTTTAGCATGAAATGTGTCTGAAATTTAGACTTGGTCTTCAAGATAACTTCTAGAATATAAAACTGGACAAATAGTGGCTTTTTAATATGAACGGGACGGGACGACCGGGACACGTCTCTGAATCTGGACTGTCCCGGTGAAAACCTGACGTATGGTCACCCTACCTAGGAGGAAGCATGACCCGCTTCCCATTTCAAAATTTTGAGTTGAATTCAATATGGCGGACATCCGCTTGGAATACATCAATATGGTTCTCCCCTAGGCCTAACCTGTTTCTATAATGACCGTTTGTACCCAGCCTAACTCCATTACATTTTATATGGGGTGTTAAGGGACTTTTGATACACCCTGTATTCCTTTAGCATCTCAGTATGTGGAGAAGTATTGTGATTATATAGCATACCTGTGCTTAAGACTAAGGTATAACCTGTCCCAGTTATCTCTGGAGCAAGGCCGCGCATAACGGCAGGGAAGGGGAGGAAATCGAGTGGCCAGAGCGAAGCAGTTCACTCTGCGGGGAAGGCTGGTAACTGCAGTCGCTTTCCCCCTCCACGCAATCCCGTTCCCTCTCACGTGTTCATTGGTGGAGCTCTCTCGAGTCACTACTTGCGTAGAGACTTGATTTCGTTTGCCTGCTCCACAGTTGGCTGGGACGGAGTATACAAAAGCATGTGATTTTTTTAAAGATTTCTGAAAAATGTGTTGTTTTAAGCCCCGCCTATACTGTATTGTATGCCCCAGGCTCCATACCCACCTACAGTCGGGCAGAATTAACTTGGGAGAAATGGCCGCTCTGTGAGTGATGCAACTGCTCTCGAATTGGCTAGAGCGGGGGGACTTCCCGCCGAAACGGGCCAATGGAAACTCTAATGCTCGGGCGCGCGAAGTGTTACCAACTGTTGAAAGGACTCGCGTGCAGTGACTGGCGAAGCAAGCGAAGTTTCAGTGTTTCCAAATTACGGATTAAACGTAAAGAATAAACTGTTTATCCATTTATTGCGTAAGATAGGATACTTATAATGCTTATAATTTTCTTAGCATGTTCTCTTAATACAGTGATATTTCCGTTAAACCATGTAATTATTTTTCCAATCTCCCGTTGTCAGCTGATTGCCCGTGATTCGCGTGAGAGTCAAGCGTTCGCTGCATGTTGGTGCAGCGGCGCTGGCAGCGATTTGTCTCAAGTTAATTCTGCTGGACTGTAGATCTGACCCTGTTCAGTCTCCAAAGGTTCTGGATACGAGCACTAGTATTGTGTTTGCCCTTTTATGTAAATAATCTAGCGGTAGTGCACTGGAGATGGTTACTGGTAAAGTTGCAGGTAGTGGCGGCGATTAGGAGGGACGAGGGGGGGGCAGGTAAATCTTATCTACAAAGGGAAATGTACTGTATTTGCCCCCACCCAGTTTTGCCACCTTGCCCCAACGGTTTTGGAACCCAATCGCCGCCACTGGTTGCAGGTGATTTTTTTTGCACACGTCAGAATTGATCAATACGATAAAAAGAGGCCAGACTTTGAGCGACAGGTTCAAACTCAATGGGGAATCGAACGAACATGCGTTCTGTTATGGCGATGTTATGGACGGCCTGCTCAGAGTGATTGATTGGATCGCTCGGTTGGTCACGTGTCGAGAAGCCCCGCTGGTGTCGGGGGAGCTGAGGTCACTCGGTGCCCCCCCTTGGTGAACGCCGTCGTCTTGAAATTTGAGGCTTCCAGGGTCGCTATTTCAGTTGATCTGCCTATACTTATAACAATTGAATTGGGCCTACAAAAAACATCACTGGAGTTTATCGTTAAAACGATAGTCGAAGAACCTTAGAGGAAAGTAATATACTTTATCACTTTGGTTTAGCATTTGCCACTTCTCCATTGCTTTCGTTTTGAGTTTTCTAGAAAGTTTCTGGGGTGGGGGAGTTGTAGTCCTTTCAGCCCCATATCTGCGTACGCCAGTGAAGGACAGTGAAGCAACATGGCTGAAGCAAGGTTGTCGTTTGAACAGGGAAAGGCAGTGTTGAAGTGTTACTTTGAAAACATTAGCGAGGTACAGAAACACTTGCAGCCATCTCACATTATAGTCCACGGGTATACTTCGTTAACGTCCAAGAACTGAAGGAAGCCGCTGCCACGAACGTGGCCATTGAGCGCAGCTGTCATTCTGCTCGTCTACTCCACGTGGAGTCTCAGTCACATGACTGCGGATACGCTGTTGCCGTACTTTGCAACTTCAACGTGGAGTGGCAAGTTGCTTGTGTGCGGAGAGGCAAGGTGACGTAGAGTAGATGTATCAACACTGTGCGTTGAATGTGATTGTTGCAGCTGTTGAGCTCGCTCCGTGGACTCCAAAGCCAGCCGGTCGTTAACGAAGCTAGCGCGTCGACTATATACATTACAGAACGTATACCGTATCCCGGTTGGTGCAATCGAACGAAAACATGTCTCTGCGCAAGTAGTGACGCGAGACGGATCCACCAATGGACACGCGAGAGGGAATGGGTTTGCGTGGAGGGGGAGCGACTGCAGTTGCCAGCCTTCGAGCAACGTGTACTACTTCACTCTGCCCACTCGATTCCCTCTCCCCCCCCCCTTTCTCTGCCACTACGCGCAGCCTTGTTCCAGAGATAGTTCGTGCGGTAGTTTTGCTGCATCCACATCATTTGGATGTTAACGGCGGCCACTTCGAACACCTACAAAATTATAAAACACCTCTGAGGTATAGTCCCAGTCCTCATTGGAACGCCACTTTACTCCAAAGTAAGTTCCAAAAGATCATTTTCCCTCTAACAGCCATGGTCAAGTTTGCGCGGAGTAAATCAGATGTTGCTAACTCAGTTTCTTTAGACATTTCTTAACGTGAGGTTGTGGTTTCATTAACTTTGCGAAGTTGTTTTATTGTGATGTACTATTTTTTCATACAATGTAGAGACCTTGGGAGTATAACCTCGCGGTGAGTAAATAGATGTCTAAACACTGCAGGTATAAGAGACAACAGCGCTTTTCAGAAAACCAGGTGCTGGCTCCAAACCAGGTGCTGGCGTCCGTTCGACTTCCTCTCAAGTTGTGTCACTGGCGTTCGAATGAGGACTAGAAGCATATATTAAATTTCCGTACAAATACAGAAGATACGATTTGAGAGTAATGTTTTTATTGTTGTTTATTGTTGAAGTGTGTGTGTACATTTTTTGGGGACACTCTGTATATTTCGAGCTACGTGCCTTGTAAGTTTGCGAAGAAACGTACCAAGCGATTCGAGTTTGTGATCATGAATACTTGAACCACAGACCGCTGGGTTTCGATGAGCGTTGGATTTGGTCCTCGAAACCCTTTGCACTTCTTCATCTGCCCCCTCTTCCCCTCCCCAGCTTCCTCGTTTTCGTAGTAATTCAAGTGTAATCACGGAACAAAAGCGCTATTATGTGACGTAATTATCCTAATGCAATGGCCTCCCTTCATCTCCAAGCTCTGGAGCCATCATTGTTGGAGAGTGGCTATTAGGCACGTGGCCAAAGTTTGTCTTCTTTAGCGGCTTGTCTTTTGAAAATCCGCGCCACGGACACTGCCAAGCTCTTTGAGAAGAATTGTTGGGGTATCAATTTATATTCTGTGGTGTTTGAAGCGATTTACTGGTCTGGGGGTTTGTATTGTAGGAAAATATAATCTCTATATTAAGGGTTGTTCGTTGTATACGAGGGTTCATCAAAATGTAAACGCTCCAGTATTCTGTGTTTGCTCAATATGCCCACGACCAGCGCTTGAAGTTGGCATGTGGCTAACTTGGAGGATGTTTCTGTGGT
This sequence comes from Lepisma saccharinum, assembly GCF_977018435.1. Lineage (NCBI taxonomy): Eukaryota > Metazoa > Arthropoda > Insecta > Zygentoma > Lepismatidae > Lepisma > Lepisma saccharinum. Next base: position 9,835,196 of record NC_139254.1, on the reverse strand, counting down.
TAAATATTGTAGCCACGAGACAAGTAGGGTATGCTTTGCCTACGTTTCCTAGATTAGGGGAGAGCGTTTCTCTGCAGCCAAGGAGAAATGGGGGAGGGGTCCAGACCTCCCTCGAAACACTTTTATTATTTTTATTTTTTATTTTACCTAAAGTTTGAGATACAGTACTGAATGACCATTTTACACTGAAACAGTAACAGCAGGAAAATAACAACAACAACAACAAAATAGAGTACAAGATGGTACTGAAAACAAATCAAAATTATACATACATCGTTAACAATTTTCTAAAACTTTGTTCTGGCAAGAACATGTCCACATTCGGAGGCAGGTTATTGTATGAGCGAGGAAACCTGTAGAAAAGAGACCGCTGTAGAAGGGAGAGCCTTGTGGTGGGATTGTGAAAGAGCTTAACGTTGCGGGTTGGCCGTGTGGGGACGCGTAGATGAAATTTGTTGAGCAGAAATTCGCATTTAAGTTTGCCATTCCTGATTTTGTGCAAAAATTTCATGTCTGCTAATTCGCGACGTGTGTGTGGTGGTTGGATATTGAAGACAGATGTAATATCTGTTTTGTGAAGGTGCCTCAGAGAAGGTATTCTGTGGCAAGCAATGGCGAGGAAAAGGTTAAGGACAGAATCAATCCGGGAAAGATTTGTTTTTGAAGCCACGGTCCAGATAGGAGAGCAGTATTCAAGAATGGCGGAGATAAGAGATTTGTAAAATATGTTGATTGATGGTTGGTTTTGTATTTCAGTGAACCTGTACAGAAGACCGAGAAGACGCATTGCTCTTTTAGTAGTGTTCATAATGTGCTCATTAAAGTTTAGTTTTTCGTCGATGATAACTCCACGATCTTTTTGAGAAGAAACTTTTTTGATGGGATTGTTTTCAAGATAATAAGCAGAATCGAGTTTGTTCCTTTTTAGGGAAATGGTGAGGCAGGAGCATTTCTGAGGATTCAATTGAAGTTTCCACTGGCGACACCACACAAGTAGTTCTGTAAGCGCTTGCTGTAATATTAATGCATCGTGTTCTGATGAGATTTCTGTGAAGAGTTTACAGTCATCGGCAAACAGAAGTATATTTATAGGGAGAGAGGACAGCCTGTCGGGGATCCATGTAAAGAAGAAACAAAAGTGGGCCCAAGACGCTCCCTTGGGGAACTACAAACAAAACAGGAAGAAAGCTGGAAGAGGTGCCAGGGAGGATAACACGCTGCTCACGTGCACTCAGATAGTCTTGTAGTAAGGATAGACATTTCCCATGGATGTCAAATCTGGATTGTAATTTATGAAGAAGGAGATTATGATTTATTTTATCGAAGTACTAAAATAAAATCATGTAAATATACTTTAGCATTTGTTGTATAATAGAGAATTGTTTATTTGGATTGTTTTATATTTCCGCCGAACCTACTGGAAGACAAGGATTACATTGGGATCACAAGGTTTTGATTTACATCACCAAATAAGACCCTTCTTTTCCCCCATTCAAACTATCGTTGGAGAGGTTTCCTTTTGATGGTTCATTGACTGATTGATTTTCATACTATGGGCCGGTCCCCGTGGCGGAGTGGTTAGCACATCGGCAACGACGCCAGGGATTCCGGGTTCGAATCCTAGCCTGGGTATGGATCTTTGTGAGTGTCCGTTCATCATGTCATCACTCATCCCCATCTTCGCAAATTAGCCAAAAGTGGCACAAAAAGCGAAGTAAAATAAAGCAAGTCAATTAATCGTAGTGTGGGCACATCAGCACCTAGGCTATTTTTGTCCATCAAGCAATACGGGGATAAAACCTAAACTAAAGCAAAATTGAGGAAAGCCCCCTAATAAGAAAATAAAATATGTGTTAAAATCTTCCTTACTCAATTTTTAAAACTAATTCTTTCATTCACTACTAAACGAGAACTATAGGTTTTTTCTGCTCTTACGTTGGCCGATCCTATGCTGGTAATGGAAGTTATGAGCGGGGAAGCGACCAATCCAGCACGATAAGAAACGCAGCAACCTGTAGAACGAGGTGCACCTAGTACTTTTTCCCGCCGCGTCGTAACACTCAGCGCCACCGTTGTTGTCTGCTTGGTCTGCGGCATATTCCCCGCTCCCTACTTCCCTTGCCAACATATAGAGCACCCGCCGTAAGAGTAGACAAGACCTATAGAAAACTGTCTCTGATGACTAAAAAGGGACACTCAGCACACACAAGGACAACACACAGCCCTGCAGAGAATCATCCTGGCCGTAGACGCAGTCGCCAGAGCTTCGTTGTCCTGTAAGAAGCAGTTAACCCGGTTGTACTACGGTGAAGTGAGGTTGACTTCGGGTGCCTTACCAGAAGGTCACTAGATGGTGCTGATAGTCTGTACGTTTATTCTTCATCCTCGATGTCCCGTGTCTCATCTTCCCAGTCTGGGAAGCTTGTGTGGGTCTGCCTTGCCTGTCGACCATGGTATTGGTTTGAAATTGATACAAATTCTCTCCCAGAAGGAGATGTTGAAGCATCTTTTTGCTAGATTCCCTAGTGGCAGGTTGACTTAGTTGAATTGTGCTGTGGTAATAACTAGGAAACAGATTTTTAAGTCCAGCACCTTTCCAAAAATATAGCTGTTTTCATACCGATCATTTGAGATATGTATTTTAGGACATGAAATCAAGTAAAATGAACACACTTTGTTGCATCTTTTCGTGAGATTAGAACATTTATTCCCTTTTACCCCCCTCTTTGATGCTTTACCACCTTTTTCCTTCCTTTTCTTTCATGTTTTGTTAAAAAAAATTGGACAGTAAAATGACTTATTTCCACTCTTCTTCAGCAGCTACATAATAAAATCCTGTAGTCTCATTTTGTAGAGCAGAACGAGATCTATAAAATGGTATAATATAATCATTGCAGCCCCAATAGTTCACAAGATAATGTAGCAAAACTCGCGAGAGGAAACACAATCTTCAACAAAACGTATTTGGCAGAACCACAGTTCTCTATGCGGTCCGCGCGCATTATATACAGAAGAGGCAGAAAAAGAGCATTGGATAAAGGCATTTTATCAGCAGTGGTAATGTGCTCACCTGGTAATCAAAGGGTACCTGACTCGATACCCGATGGAGGCACATGGTGTTTCGGATCCAGCTTTAAACGGTAGATTCACTCCCGATTAGCCTATGTGCATAAAGTGGACTTAAAAACTAAAAGATACAGTGAATTTATTATATACTGGCAGCTGGGCCGACTTCTGTGGCGGAGTGGTTATCAGCTGAAGGTACCGGGTTCGAGTCCCGGCCTGGGCATGGGTGAATGATCCTTCCATCATATCATCGCCCATCCCCATCTTTGCGATTAGCCAAAAGTTGTGGAGAAGAAGATTCAAATATACCAAATCAGTCAATCAATGCCAGGGTTGTTAAAGGTCCAGAAATATTAAATAAATTCAATTCCGGTCCAGGAGAGAAAATCAACACGCGTAAATGGGTTCTGGACCGTAAATAACTTTTTTATGTGTAAGGTATTTCAATTCGGTCCAGGAACCTTTTTTCCTGATCAATTTAAATACAATCCAGGAACCTTTTTTTATTTTTAGATCAATTTCAATTCGGTCCAGAAATAGTTTTTTCAATGAAACAATACGTAACTTGTACCGAATTTAAATTGCGCGAGAGAAAAGATGCAGGTCCTACAGCGGAACCCAATAGAATCCATTAGAATTTATGGGTCCCTGGATCTTTAACAACAATGATCAATAATGCTAGCTGACCTTGAGAATCATTTCCATCTGCTAATAGTCTTCGAGGGCGTGTGCTCTAGAGCGGGTGGCAATCTCAGTTGCTAAGTGGACGTTCTGGAATGAATGAACGTCTGCTGTCTTGTATCAACGTTCCCAAGTGTAATATTGCCTTGACTTTTGTCCCAAGGTCCTTGCATTCCCACTCTCAAAAGGGTTTATTTGTAACAGTCATAACTGGAATGACTGAAATGTATAATGACATTTGATGCAACAGAATCGGTTAGCAAATACGTTAGCAAGCAGGTAAGGCTAGAGACTAGCAGATATCCTGTAGGATTCATAAATAAATGTAGAGGAAATAAATCTTTATTGAGTTAGTTAAGTTTATATTAACTAATTCTCAACGTACTGATTTATTTGCATGTTTTGCTGCAGTAATATGTGTATTCCGTTTCTTTGCAGGAAGGCTTCCATCTTCGCCTAGCGTTTTCACTGCTGACGAGTACAGAGCTTGGCTACAACGCACACCTTCTACTAGTGCCATCTATGAGAGAATTCGGCAAAGTAGGGATGTTTTGCAGGCTCAACGGGCAGCAAGGTTCACGTACAGCGCTGAGAATCTTCTAGATCGTGCAAGAGAGGTAGGTGCACTTATAATTGCTGGTAACCCTTTTAAGTTATTCCTCTATTCTGTATTGCAAATGTATTTACGTATGTGTTGCTTGTTAGTTCATCTTGCAAAAGTGTGTATCACTACCGCCTCGGTTTGTCTGTGTGGAAACACTCTTAGCTGTTTTGTATAATGATGTATTCTGGTTGCTGAAAATAAGTATCGAATTTTATCTTCACGTCAAATTGTACCAATCAATGTCTTCATACCATTATTCTTTGATTTGTAATACTCTGTGTACATATGTGTGTTTAGTGTGTGTGTGAGTGTGTTTTATTGATATTATCTCTTAACAGATAAAGTTTGTCTGTAGTAATGAACACACATTAACGTAGAGTTCCACTATATTCATAAATGTCACTATCCCATAATAATATTCTTAATGATAGTATCAGTGTTAATGTGATATCTTCTTTCTCGACAAATTTTATGTCATTAAATAAAGTTTGTAATTGATATAGAAAGAATGACAGTCTAGTCTCCCTCCCTCGCTCTCTCTGTCTGTCTGTCTGTCTGTCTCTCTCTCTCTCTCTCTCTCTCTCTCTCTCTCTGTGTGTGTGTGTGTGTGTCTATATTATTTCTAAATGCAACGACCTTTTCAGAACCAAGACATACCAATCAACTCATTCCATTGGGTTGTGCAACGTCATTGCGTCAAGCTACCCATTTACACTGTAATATGACCATAATATGACACACTTGTCCTGAGTTTCGATACCCGGTGGAGGCACATAGTGGTTCGGATCCCACTTTAAATGGTAGGTCCAGTCTCGATTAGCCTTACTGTACATAAAGTGGACTTAAAACACCAACTCAACTCAACTCAACTTGTTAGAAATAGCCCAACTAAACTCACGATGCTGTATCAACGCGGAAATCTTTCCCTTTCGTGAATCGATCCTGAGACCTCTCGCACCAAATTGCCGAGGCGCTAACCACTCGGCCATGAGTAGACCCAGTGTCCGGGTACTGGGCCCTCATTTGGCGCTCGAATCATCATTTGGAGCTCAGTGTTGCCAACTCACCCCACGAAAATTTCACCAACTGATATTTTGAAGCTTTTTACGGTGTATGTTAACCTCACAAGCAGTGTTGCCAACTCGGGCGAGGCGTAGCCTTTTATGGTGTATGTTAACCTCACCAGCAGTGTTTTTAACTCGGCGTAGCTTTTCACGGTGTATAATTTTTTAGCTTTTTGTGTGAGTGTACATGTGTTCGGGCGAGGCGTAGCTTTTTACGGTGTATGTTAACTTTACTAGCCTCAGCGTACATGAGAGTTCTGAATTTTTTTTTGAGGCTCGAATCATCATGTGGAGCTAGTCGTAGCTTTTTATGATGTATATTTTGAGGGGCCTAGTGTTGGCGACACTGTGGGTTTTTTACTGTAGCTTTTATGAGGGGGGTCTATTGCCCTCTGTTTACATCTGGCAACACTACCGTAGTTTGACAGTGTTGTTAACCTACTGGGTTTTTCACTGTAAATTTTCATCAAAGGACCTGAGGGGTCCATGTATTTTTTATGTCTGGCAATACTGTTGGGGGCCTAGTGTTGGCGACACTGTAGGTTTACTGTAGCCTTTTATGAGGGGGGTCTATTGCCTTTTTTTTTATATTTGGCAATTTTATTGGATGTTTTTTTTTTTGAGGCTCGAAATTATTATTTGAGGCTTGAAATCATTATTTGATGCTCGTCGGTGTTGCCTACCCACTCTACAAAAATTCTACTATATCGTAACGATATGATCTTTTACTGGCTAAGCTAACCTACAAATAGGAATTGGCGGTACTGACTTATAAACCAACTGGGTCCTCTTGGCATGTTTTTTCATGATGTGTTGCTAGGCTATTGAGCATCTTGGCGTATACAATGTATATATTTTGAGGGGGGGGTTATAGCTTTTTACGCTGTACGAATACTGGAAGCTTGACAGTGACAACCAACAGAGTAGGTAACACTAGTTTCTGACAGTGAATTTGAAATAAAATATTAAACAAAATACATGAGTAAGCACTGTAATTACAAATAGTACTAGTGTTATGCCCCCCAACTCCAACTGGACAACTGGGGAAAATAATTGTACAACAATTTGTACCTAATTGTACAACAACTTGTACCTAATTGTACAACATATACATAGACATAAAAGAGAGAGCCTTCCCGTAACTTACTTCATGTACAATTTATATGTTTTTACAACTGTGAAAAGAAAGCATATGTGTTCTGTATGCACACATTCATTCTTATTTTTCGAAGTTGAATGGAAGCACGTGTTTTTACGCTCTCGTAATACTGACCTTGCCCCAGTGATTTTAAATTGCTTCCATCCGCTTTTTTTTCTGTGTTATTTCCGCATGCACGCAACATTCGCTTTCAATAGTTTAATGAAATACAGAAGGAGTGTTAGTATAGCAGGCTCCGAGTTTACAATTTATTAAATTAAACAATAATTTATGTAAGAATATACTTGTACTTACCGAACACAAAATAATAAAAGCACATGTGAATTTTTGCGTGTGTTTATGTTATATGACGACTGAGTAAAAAAATAATGTTGACTCCCCGAAAGATAAAAGTTCCCGGTTCGATATCAGATGCATGCAAAATTTATGTTTTGCTCTCCAAAATCTTGATTTTTATGTTTGTGCTATTTGTCATACAGCAGAGGAGAAGAGGGGAGAGGGCAGGGGAGGGGGTACTATTAGCGCCATCTATTAGCAAACAATAGAAATAAAAAGTAGGGTCAAACTTTTTCAACACCCAAAAATTTTAAACGTCCTCGCGTAGTAATACGATCTAGCTGAAGATGTTTGAAGGAGTACTCTTAGTCGACGAAGCTAATTGCTAGGGCCCATATATTGCTAAAATGTTCTTTGATTTGCATATTTCTCATACCGCCATATGTTGTTCTAGTTGACTTCTTCCAAAAAAATGCTAATTAGCGAGAGTTAATTAAGCAAGGCAAGTAAAAGAAGCAAATAGGACAATATGTGGTGGCGTGAGAATATGTAAAAATTCGATTCAGAGGTGGATCGAATTAAAATTGGGGGATATTTTGCATTTTTTCCCTATAATGTACAAAACATTTACCGTACATAATCTTTTCCATTTACAACAGTATAAAATAAGAGGAATGTGTGACAATATCCATATTAATTAGGAAGGTATGTTGTATGCTAGGTTAGCTAATTGTGTCTTCTACAACTTTACTGTATAGAGGAAAGATGGAAAAAGAGAGCTCTACAAAAACTAACGCTCTTAACAATATTGTACGCCCCGTGAAAATTACATATAAATAAGGCATAAGCGTATCATCTGCTTTCATGTCAGATTTTCCCGACCTGTGAGCTGTAGTGTTTAGGTGACAAGCGACGCGCTCAAATATAATACCGTTGACAATATTGAACGCCCCGTGAAAATTACATATAAATAAGGCATAAGCGTATTATCTGCTTTCATGTCAGATTTTCCCGACCTGTGAGCTGTAGTGTTTAGGCGACAAGCGACGCGCTCAAATATAATACCGTTGACAATATTGAACGCCCCGTGAAAATTACATATAAATAAGGCATAAACGTATCATCTGCTTTCATGTCAGATTTTCCCGACCTGTGAGCTGTAGTGTTTAGGCGACAAGCGACGCGCTCAAATATAATACCGTTGACAATATTGTACGCCCCGTGAAAATTACATATAAATAAGGCATAAGCGTATCATCTGCTTTCATGTCAGATTTTCCCGACCTGTGAGCTGTAGTGTTTAGGCGACAAGCAACCTACTCAAATATAATACCGTTGACAATATTGTACGCCCCGTGAAAATTACATATAAATAAGGCATAAGCGTATCATCTGCTTTCATGTCAGATTTTCCCGACCTGTGAGCTGTAGTGTTTAGGTGACAAGCGACGCGCTCAAATATAATACCGTTGACAATATTGAACGCCCCGTGAAAATTACATATAAATAAGGCATAAACGTATTATCTGCTTTCATGTCAGATTTTCCCGACCTGTGAGCTGTAGTGTTTAGGTGACAAGCGACGCGCTCAAATATAATATCGTTGACAATATTGTACGCCCCGTGAAAATTACATATAAATAAGGCATAAGCGTATCATCTGCTTTCATGTCAGATTTTCCCGACCTGTGAGCTGTAGTGTTTAGGCGACAAGCGACGCGCTCAAATATAATACCGTTGACAATATTGTACGCCCCGTGAAAATTACATATAAATAAGGCATAAGCGTATCATCTGCTTTCATGTCAGATTTTCCCGACCTGTGAGCTGTAGTGTTTAGGTGACAAGCGACGCGCTCAAATATAATATCGTTGACAATATTGTACGCCCCGTGAAAATTACATATAAATAAGGCATAAGCGTATTATCTGCTTTCATGTCAGATTTTCCCGACCTGTGAGCTGTAGTGTTTAGGCGACAAGCAACCTACTCAAATATAATACCGTTGACAATATTGTACGCCCCGGGAAAATTACATATAAATAAGGCATAAGCGTATCATCTGCTTTCATGTCAGATTTTCCCGACCTGTGAGCTGTAGTGTTTAGGTGACAAGCGACGCGCTCAAATATAATACCGTTGACAATATTGAACGCCCCGTGAAAATTACATATAAATAAGGCATAAACGTATTATCTGCTTTCATGTCAGATTTTCCCGACCTGTGAGCTGTAGTGTTTAGGTGACAAGCGACGCGCTCAAATATAATATCGTTGACAATATTGTACGCCCCGTGAAAATTACATATAAATAAGGCATAAGCGTATCATCTGCTTTCATGTCAGATTTTCCCGACCTGTGAGCTGTAGTGTTTAGGCGACAAGCGACGCGCTCAAATATAATACCGTTGACAATATTGTACGCCCCGTGAAAATTACATATAAATAAGGCATAAGCGTATCATCTGCTTTCATGTCAGATTTTCCCGACCTGTGAGCTGTAGTGTTTAGGTGACAAGCGACGCGCTCAAATATAATATCGTTGACAATATTGTACGCCCCGTGAAAATTACATATAAATAAGGCATAAGCGTATTATCTGCTTTCATGTCAGATTTTCCCGACCTGTGAGCTGTAGTGTTTAGGCGACAAGCAACCTACTCAAATATAATACCGTTGACAATATTGTACGCCCCGTGAAAATTACATATAAATAAGGCATAAGCGTATCATCTGCTTTCATGTCAGATTTTCCCGACCTGTGAGCTGTAGTGTTTAGGTGACAAGCGACGCGCTCAAATATAATACCGTTGACAATATTGAACGCCCCGTGAAAATTACATATAAATAAGGCATAAACGTATTATCTGCTTTCATGTCAGATTTTCCCGACCTGTGAGCTGTAGTGTTTAGGTGACAAGCGACGCGCTCAAATATAATATCGTTGACAATATTGTACGCCCCGTGAAAATTACATATAAATAAGGCATAAGCGTATCATCTGCTTTCATGTCAGATTTTCCCGACCTGTGAGCTGTAGTGTTTAGGCGACAAGCGACCTGCTCAAATATAATACTGTTGACAATATTGTACGTATATTGTATTGTATAGGAGACTAGAAGCATATAATTTGGCGAAAAAAACCCAAATAAGATCATAGAAAATAGTTAAAAAAAAGTGAGCAATTATATTTTGCATTGCACAGCATTTGGTATTAAATAACATACCCCCAAAAAATCTCTGCATTATGCGTTCTGTAAAAAATTGCCCTACGTGCCAAATTGCTATGTCAAGTGAACATTTTCAAAGGCACTGTCGTACTTGTGTGCCGGGAAAGCGAATATGTGCAACCAAACTGTGCTCTAAGTGCGGAAAAAATAAATCTATTGCCAACTTCAAGCGACACCTGCTTACTTGCAAGAGCACTGGAACATCTCTACCGCAACCTTCCAAGCGAAAGGTAGAAGTAACCTCCCTCGATGCATCGCCACCTGCCAAACGCGTCAAGCTGGCGAAGAAAGCAGACCGAATTGCGTTTGAGCATTTATTAGAAGACTTTAACATAACATCAGACAACTTCTGCGATGTGCGTAGTTTTCTGGAGAGCGAGCGAGCTAAGATAATATCCATCCTCAACGATGCATTGGCTACATACTCCACTAAATTCTATGCTGTGCTATGCTGCAAGTATAAGAAACCGTCTGATGAAATATATAAATTCTTCCATGCCACAAAAGCAAAAACACTGCATCAGGCAGATATCACTGACCTCGACAGCATCTACAACAAGTTTGTCGAGGAGTTTGTGGCAAAGCACGAGGAGCATCAGGCTAAAGGCTCGGGCGGTTCGCTGTGTGGCGACCCCCACGAACTTTGTCTGACACTTAGCAAGTTCCTGCCACTGGCAGGGTCTAGCTATATTGCCCTGCCACCCGAGGTTGAAGCAAGGAAAGCTGTTCTCAATATTCAGAACAAAGACACCAAATGCTTCCTCTGGTCGGTGCTGGCAGCATTGCACCCTATACCTAGGGAAAACCACTCGTACCGTGTTAACCACTACACGCAGTATGAGTCGGAACTGGAGGATGCAATGGCCGGGATTGCCTACCCTGTAGAAGTCTCGCATATTCACAAGTTTGAGGTTCGTGCTCGTGACTTGTTGGGCCTGCAATTAGCCATCAATGTTTACGGTCTCACCGAGAACAAAAATGAGGTCCATCCCATCCGGGTGAGCAACGTGAGCAACAACAACGAGGTACGAGAAATCAACCTCCTGCTCATCAAGGACGAGACCCATCACCATTACACCCTTATCCGTTCCCTCTCTCGGCTTGTTTCGAGCCAACGGAGCAAAGACAAAACCCACGTCGAGGTGTGTCGCAGGTGCTTGGCTATATTTTATAATCGAGAACAGCAGGATTACCGGCGCATCAGAGGTCCCAACATTGCTGCTGAGAAGCTAGCTCGCCACATGTTCTACTGTGGTACCAACGAGCCTGCACGAACTATCCTGCCCGAACCTGGTGCAGTAGAGTGCTTTCGCATGCACAGTGCTATGGTGAAGCATCCTGCCTATATTGTAGCAGACTTCGAGGCCTTTCTTCAACCTCTGTCTAACTGCGAGCCCAACCCCGAAACATCCTCTACCATTCCTTTCCAAATCCACGAGGCCTCGAGTTACTCCTATGTTGTGGTGTGGCGAGACCAACATATTGCCTCCGAGCCCTATGTGTATCGCGGTCCCGACCCGGTTAAACACTTCCTGGAGAGAATGCAACAGGAAGCCATCAAGATAGGGAAGGTGCTGTTGGCCCCCAAGCCCATGCTGCCTCTGTCTCCCAAAAACAAGCATCAGCACGAAATGGCTCTAAATTGTCCTGTTTGCAACTCGGTCTTCACTGACGATAACAAAAAGGTCCACCACCATGACCATTATGGGACCGGAAGCTACATTGGCCCGTGGTGCAACAGATGTAACTTGAGAGCCAGGGACCCGCGCTTCATACCGGTCTTTTTTCACAATGGCTCGGGATATGATTTCCATCACTTGGTCACACATCTAGGGTACGACAATGCGAGAATCAATGTCCTGGCACAGAACGAGGAGCGTTATATTAGCATCAGCAAGTGGGTGCCGATCCCCGACTCAAAAAGCAGCAGCATCGAGCTTCGGTTCCTCGACTCTCTGAGGTTCCTCCAGGCAAGCCTCGATGCTCTTGCTGGGAAGCTCAGAGACGACCAACTAGCTATTACCACATCAAGTTTCCCGAACTTAGATGTCGCACTCATCAGACGTAAAGGGGTCTACCCCTATGAATACGTCACAGACCCTTCCAAGTTCGAAGAAGAGTTGCTGCCTCCCCAGGATAAGTTCTACAGCCAGCTGAGAGGTTCAGGTATTACCGACGAGGAGTACAAGCATGCTCAGTCTATGTGGGTCAAGTTGGGTTGCCGAACTTTCGGTGATTACCACGATGCATACCTGAAGCTTGATGTGACGCTTCTTGCCGATGTGTTCCAGGCGTTTCGGGCGAATGCGATAAATATTTACAACCTGGACCCTGTATATTTTTACAGCCTTCCTGGACTGGCATGGTCGGCCATGCTCCTGCTGACTAAAGTTAAACTTTCACTTATCTCCGATGTTGATATCATGCTTTTCATCGAGAGAGCTATCCGGGGCGGCATGGTCCAAGTGTCGCAACGCTTCGCACACGCCAACAATCCCCACATGGCCACTGGTTACGACCCCTCCCAACCATCAAGCTACATCATGTACACTGACGTGAATAATCTTTACGGGCACTCCATGATGCAGCCACTCCCAACAGGACAGTTTGAGTGGGCTGACCCCTCCAACTTCGACATCGAAAAAGAGTGCGACGAGTTTGGGTTTTTTGCCGAGGTGGACCTTGACTTCCCCGAGAAGCTGCAGGATACATTCTGTGACCTTTCGCCTGCTCCGGAATTGAAGTGCCCACCTGGCTCGGATCAACCGAAGCTCGTCATGGACTTGGAGCCCAAAAAGCGTTATGTGCTACACTACCGGAACCTCCAGTGGTTAATGCAGCAAGGGGTCTCGGTCAAAGCAGTTTACCACGTGCTCTTGTTCAGGCAGTCTCCATGGTTGAAGCCGTACATCGAACTGAACACCAACCATCGCACTGATGCCACTTCGGAACTTGATCGCGATTTTTTCAAATTAATGAACAATGCGGTATTTGGGAAGACCATGGAGAATGTGCGAAATCGCGTTGATGTGAGGTTGGTGACGAAGAAAACACAGTGTCGTCGACTTGTTGCAAGCCCGCTGTTCAGGTCTCGAAGAATTTACAACGAACAGATGTCTCTGATTCACATGAACCGGGGCAAGGTGCTACTCAACAAGCCCATCTATGTGGGAGCTGCAGTTTTGGATCTGAGCAAGTTGTGCATGTTCGAGACATATTACGGCATACTACGTGCGCACTACAACCACAATATCTCGCTCCTCTACACAGACACAGACAGCTTGGTGTACCATGTTCGCACGGCCGATGCGTATGGTGATATGGCCAAAGTTCCAGCTCTTGTCAAGCTCTTCGACACATCGGGCTATCCCCAGCTAAACCGGTATGGAATTCTGCCCCGGAACAAAAAAATACCCGGCAAACTCAAGGACGAGAAAAACGGGGATGTGATTGTGGAGTTTTCTGGACTTCGTGCCAAAGCCTATGCGATCCGGGCTGAGGGTTCAGTAACAAAAAAAGCAAAGGGTGTAAGCAGGCAAGTGGTTCGGGAGCACCTCAAGTTTGAGGATTACCTCGAGTGCCTCAGAACAAAATCGCCCATTCTACAAAAAGAACATCGTATCCAAAGCGTCGATCATGTACTTACAACTAATATTGTCAGGAAAGTTGCTCTGGATGCACACGACGACAAGAGGTGTATTCTTGAATGTGGGGTCCATACACTTCCGTGGGGCCACTATCGCCTCCAAACTAGTAAGGCCTGCCCAGAGTGCAACAAAAAGTAATAGGCAATGCGAAAAAAAACAATTTTAATTTACTTCCACTTCCTCGATTACATGCATGCATGGCACAGCAAAATTAAACTTCTGGAAACTGCTAATTGCAATTTGTACTTATATATATAAAATTCCACATTTCTTATTGTGTGCTATTTTTTTTTTTTTTTTATTTAAAACTGTTCAGTTACTCTTTCATTCTTGACGTCATACACAAATGTTTTCTCTGCAATAAGAATGACACTGCACAGAGTATCTGCAGGCAAGGCATCGTGGAACTCGCATACGATCTTGATGTTGGTACGATCGTTGACCACCACTTGCTTTCTTTTCGTGGTGTTGATGACGGTCATGGGTCTCCGTGCTTTGAATTCGCTGGGCGCGTAGTACACGTCCACGCTTCCCTCGGTCACGCGTTTGTAAGCCGTGTAAGCTTCGTAAAGTTTGAGGTAATCGTCTTTGGTCATGTCGAGGTTGTAATTCTCGCGCGGGAACACTTCGTTCCTACCGTTCTTCAGATAAACGTTCTTGATCTTGCAGTCGTCGAACTTGCTGGAATCTTTCTCCTGATCGTTATCGCGCCCGGTCTGAAAAAGCACTACGACGAAATCTGGCATGTCGAACTGTATGTTGTTGAACTGCGTCGTCACGTCGAATTCCAAGTGACTTCCCGACGCCATCTTCTGCACGCACTGGTAACCGTGAAAGTGAATCGGCACCTGCGGACTTTTCAAGATCTCCGCTTTGTACTTGAGGGCGTAGTTCGTTTCGTATTCCACCACCGGCATTCTCAATTCCATGCTCCGGATGACGCATTTCGCTGCTTCGGGTAAAGTGTTGGGCAGCGGCGTGGTGCCGTCCGGACCCAAAGTAGCGTATCGCATCAGTGCGTCGTTGTCGTTGGCCGCTCTTCGAAACGTGATCCTCAGTCCTCCCTTCCACATGATCTCCTTGTAGTCCGAGAAGAAACCAGGCAGCAGACGCATGGGAAAAAGCACCGTGTGACTTCTCGTCGATATTTTGGCCCCGGCTTCGAATCCCCCGGCCTGGTAGTACGCTGCGTCCGTTTTGGATAATTTCAACGTTCCCACTGCCGTCGATGTGATGCCTGGATAATCTATTCTGTCGATGACGGTGTTGTGTTTCCTCACCTCCACCTGCGAGAACAGGTGAGGCACGAAGTTGTCCACGAGTATCAAGTTTGCTGCTGCGGGAAACGCGTCTCCGCTTTCTTTCTTCACCACGTCGAATTGAAGGTAGAGGTCCGCTCTGTGAGGATGAACGAACCCATCGCCTACGTCCACGTCGTATTCGATCTCCCTGTTCGCTTCGTTCAGATTGGCGAACGTGCGACGGTTGGGAGGGAAAGATTGCAATTCGTAACTTTCGATTTGCTCCATTTTACATGTATGGTTATTTATTATACGTTGATCTCCACGATGGCTGTCGTAGTGGCACCTGCGAAATCCACCACGTCTCCTTTCTCGTTCGTCACCACCAACTCTATGTCGTCTATGCGGTTGCGACATACTGGAAAATAGATCGGCGAAGAGGGTGTGTAGATGATCGGTTCCATGAACTCGGAACTTGGTTTGAAAGTGGCTATGATTCCCGTTTGCTTGTGACTTCCTAACAATCCGTCCGAAGATTTCGTGATCATACCTTCGGCCACGTTACAGTGTACGTTCAGAGTCTCTATGGCCAAGAATTTAGGAATGTTGGTTGCTACGTGCTTGATGCCAGCTTCGAGTTTGGTGTCGTTCTCGAAACCTAAAAGTTCTCCCATGGTGCCCAGGTCCACGGTCTCCGTCGCGGATAGGATTTCCACTCTGTGCGTGACCGAATTTTGAGAAAGGTATGTGCCTTTGGGTAATTGAGCTTGCAAAGTGGAAAGATTGTATTGTCCTGGCGTGACGACGATGTGTTCGCTTCCGACGCTAATTTTGTTGTTGTGCTGCGTGACGTTAGGTATGAGGTACATGCTGTAGAATGCACGCAGAGCCACGGATTTAGGATAGACGATGTCGTCGTGCAGCGTGAGTTTCAAGATCGAAGATTCGCTCGTGAGATGGAACACCCCCATCCTAGTGATGCTGTTTGAGGTTCCACAGTACTTTCTGGAAATCCTCGATCGTAGGGTTATTTATTTTAGAGAGAAACGCGAGCACGGAGAGGCAGAGATGACCGCAGTTCACGTCTCCGAAATCTTGAATGCGTTCGTCGTTGTAGTATATAGAGGTTTTGTTCGTTTTCAGATAATGAATTAAATTTGTAGGTGGAACACCTCCGAAAGAATCGAAAACGAATGCTTTATCATTGTCGTTTTTGTGGTAACATATCCAATGCGTGCCTGGATTTTCTTGACCGTCCAAGTTGACTACTCCGCATTCTCTTTTTTTAACGCTTGAAGGTAACGAGTCGGACATGAAAACTCCTCTGAAGTGTTTGATTTGTAACGGTCCGATCAGAGATTCAATGTCTCGGTTGGTGAGTGCTTCTGTTTCTTTTTTTAAAACTTCTTCATCACGCCCTTCCCTTTCTTCTCCATGGCCAGGTTGTGACGTTTCTGTTCTTCCAATTCCGCCTTGTTCTTCTTCGAGTCGATGACGGTTTTCGCGATGGCGGCGCTACCGCCGGCCAAACTTCCAACGGCCCCCAATGCTGCCAGGATGGCCGGGATGCTGAATATGAAACCTCCGACCTTTTGCTGTTTCCGCGAACGCTGCAATCTTTTCAATTGAGGTGTGCTGAGCAGCAATTTCATTCCGTGTCCTTTCGACTAGCAAGAACGTTTCTTCTCGCGTTGTTTCTTGGTGAGTAACCCATCAAGGGCACCTAGATTTTTAAGATTGGAGTATGGTATCTGGTACACGACACCCTTGGGCTTCATGTTGATGCTCTATGTGTTATTTTCACGGTATGTTATTTATATATATATTCTGAGATTTTTTCTTGTGTAGTTTTTTACGGTATGTTATTTATATATTTTCAAGGCCTCGCAGTCGTTACACAAATTCTATTACGTGCTTCGTTTTCTTGCCAAGAAGTTCCTTTGTCCCCTTGTATACGATTCGAGTTTTGTTCTCGATTAAAATAGATAGCTTCTCGTCGGATAACATGTTAGCGTATCGATCTGGTAAAAATAGACTGTATTGTGCGTTGAGCAACAGGCGTACCTTGGGACCATACTGGGTAGAAACGATTGAACCGGAAGTTATCGTGTAAGGTTTGTCGACTTCCAATTCCTGAATTTTTACATACTCGACTGACAAATTTAGCATTTGTTTTAATGCTTGGAGATCGCTCATTTTTTCAGTTGTCAGAGTGTTAGAGAGAAATGTAATTGCTTTTTTTCACGATGTGTGTTATTTATATATACCGAAGATTATTTTTTTACGATGTGTGTTATTTATATATCAAGTTTTTTTTTACGGTATGTTATTTATATACCCCACCCCAATTTTTGTTTCGTGTTCATGGCGATGGTGGTACCCAGTGCGGCGACCCGTTCACCCAACGATGCGTCTCTACTCACGAACCTTTCGAAAGCTGCGTGCTCTAACTTTCTGTCTGCTTCGTGACGTGCGTCCAGATCCGTCTGCGTGGTGTTGTAGGCGATGTCGTGATCTTTGCATGCGGCGTCCAACGGATTCACACCCTTGTCTCCTCTCTCCAATCTTTTCTCGAGTTTGGTACCCGGCCCGCAGTACTGGTAGCCAGGTAGATGCATCTCGAAAGGTAACTTGTTGATGATGTCGTTCACGAGTCCCTTTCCTTCGGCCACGTTCCAAAATTTCGGAGGCAGCGTGTTGATGATTTTGATCAGGTAACCTATGCCCTTGTCGTCGTTCACGATGAAGTTGGAAAGTTTCGTGCTGATCATGTCCACGATGCCAACCTTCTCGTTGTAGAAATTACGGTTGCCTGCATTCTCTTCGCCGGCTATCACCAACAATCGGTCCACGAGTTTCCTAACGTCGTCCACCCAAACGAATTCTTTGGGTAACGTGTTGTAGCGTTTGACGCCGCTGCCTGTTTTGACCTGGTTCCAAATCGGTTTGATGAGATTCCTGTACTTCTCGCCGCTGCTCGATTTCACCCTATTCTGCGAGGCGTCGTTGTTCTGGTACAAGGCATCCGTCATGATCAGAATTTCCTTGTAACTTTGGTAATCTTCGTCGGTGTAATCTTTCGGCTGCTTTTTGGCGACGAGTTCCCACAGTCCCACCGTACCCGGATACCTGTTCCAACTATCCTTGTCGCCTAAATTGACTTTAATGTCGTGGCCTTCGAAGGTCACCTTCGATTTCCCAATCTTCCACACCACACCGCCGCCTTCGCTGGTTTCCATGCTGGGATACAATCCGAACACTTCATCCTTGTCGAATTTCCCCGTGCTCAGGTAGTCTCGTGCCAAAGGCCCCAACTCGATTTTATCCGAAGACGTGCTGCCTATGGCACGACGTCGTGCCGGTGCATCCTTCAGTTCGAACGGCGTCGAAGGAATGCTCGAAATGGGTGTGGGTACGGCGTAACTTTTAGCTGCGAGCGGTACGAGTTCATTAATCAAATTTTTATTTTGTTCCGTGACACTTTTAATTTCTTTACCTAGACTGCTGATGGCATCGATCACGGGTTGATCCTGACGTTTCTTCTCTTCGTAGAATCCGCGATTCTCGGATTTCCAACCTTTGAAGCGTTTCGCGAGGTAATCGCGAAGCTTGAGATTTTCGTCTTCGATTTTTCGTTTCGTCATGACGTTATTTATATACGTCGTTTCTCACAACGTTGCAACGTTTAGAAAATCGTTGATTTTGTTTCTGTATTTTCCGTCGTTGGGTTTCCTCGTCATGTCGATCGTCACAAATCCGAAATCGTCACCGTTCCAGCAAGTAGAGCAGCCTTCCGAAAATTGATTGTAGTTCATGTCTCCGCCTACGTAGTCATCGTGCGCGTGCTTGAGGTTGGTGTGATCTTGACGAAACAAACATATGAAATTGGCGTTGTCGCGCACTAACTGTTTTGGAATTTTGGAAAACGTTTGAGCTAGGTAAAAACAATCCATTCCTTTGTGACGACCTTGCGTGAAAAAGTTGCGAATTTCATTTTGATTTTCCAGGATGGCGTCGTCGAACACAACGACTGAATTTTCACGACAATCGTCGAGTGGTTTTATTTCCGAGGCGAATGTTGCAATGTCCAGACCATCGTACAGTTTCATCAGTTGCTGGTATTTGGATTGCTCCAAACTTTTCGAGAACACGTACAGGTGCCTGTTCTTCCAATTTAACCAATTCGGTGCGAGGAGAAAATTGTCCACGAGCAGTGTCGTTTTCCCACACCCCGAAGGACCTACGATCAGACAGCGGATGCTGTCGGGAAGCAACTCGCCGTTCTTTTTCTTCGTTTGACTTTCCGGATCCGGTAGACGCTTCACCACGTTCCACGTACTCACAAGATCACTTCGTCCGCGTCGATCCAACTCTTTTCCGGAAGTCCCAGCCATTTGACAAACAGTTTGACAAACAGTTTCCTACGCAATACTTTCTCGATGAGGTACGTGTCGGGGTGTTTTGTTTTAGAGAGTTCCTTTTCGTAAAATCTTCCTTTCAAAATCTCGCCGCTACTATCTTTTATTATATACGTGTGTTGGTTTCCAGGTAGAACTCGAACCACCGTAAAAAGTTCCGTGCTCCAATTTTTTGTGAATCCCTTCTCGAAGGTGCGTTTGAATTTGCTGATCCTCACCTGGTCTCCAATTTTGTATTTAGCTTTTTTTGTCGTGGGAGTGTACTTTGGACAGTAAACGGTAGAAATTAAACGCTGCTCGTCAGATTTGGTAACGTCAGCTGGCTTCATGCCTATTGTTCTGTGTGCTGTATCATTATAGGTGTCGACGAGTTCCGGCAGGATGTCGACCCATTTGTAATTTCCCCGAAGCGTGAATCGTTTCCACATGTGTGTTTTCAAGGTTCGATTAAATCTTTCCACGATGCTGGCTTTGATGTGACTGAAGCTCGAATAATGTCGAATGCCATGTTTTTGAATAAATTTTTGGAATACGGCGTTGTAAAATTCTTTACCGTTGTCCGTTTGCAGAAACCGTGGTCGTCTGCCACCGCTTTCGCGAAAAATTAATTTGAATGCTTCCGTGACGCACGTTCCTGTTTTCGCCTTCAAAGGTAGAGCCCATGCGAATTTCGAAAACGTGTCTATGACGGTGAGGAGGTACTTGTTGCCCTTGTTCAATTTATGCACGTTTTTCAAATTGCCGCTACTCATCTCCACGAGGTCACTTTGCCAGAGGTCGTCGATGCCCTTGGTTACCACAGCCAAACGTTCGTAGTTGCGGCGTGCAGGTTTATGCAATTCTTCGACGATGGCCTGCCTAGACATTTTTTTTGTTTAGAGATTACGTTTCAAGAGAAGCACCAGCGTGATGGGATTCAAAGAGGGTGGCACTTCACTCGTGTTTTGAATGATCAGCTTATCGCCGGCACTCACGTCGAAAACGGTGAGATCTTCGTCTTCGTGTATTTCATATATGTTGCGCGTTTCGTTCCAACGTGCCAGAGGAATGTTTCCTGCTTTCTGGACACCACGATTCGATATCAAAGTCATGGTGGGAACGCTAGCTTTTCTACCGTGAGACCAGTACGAAAATTCGTTTATCTGAATCGTGCCATCGAGGAGAAACTTGTAGTACGGATGATAAGGATGCAACATGTACAGTTTGTTACCTTCGACGAACGTGGAGATTCTCTGTTGATTGGGTACGCTGTTGATTTCGATGGCTTGCAGAGAATGCAGTTTGGCGAATTTAGTGTCGACGCCGAGCAGATTACTGTGAACTTGTCCGAGTTTATTTTCGATGGGCAGCAAATGCTCGACTATGGTATCCGTTACGGTAGAAAACGACGGTTTGATTTTCACTTCCACGTTCAACTGCTTGTAGCTTTCGTTGAGTTCTTGCAACTTGGCACCGAAAGAGGCCAGCGTCGATTCCTGCGTTGATTCCAGCACTCCAACTTGATCTCTGATGTTGACGACAATGTTCTGAAGGTTCTCGATTTGATTCAATTTCGAGCTCTTCTCGGTAAGATCATTCACGATGATTCGCATCTCTGTAAACTGCGTGTGAAGGTCGGCGACGCTCTGCGAAGTGGGCAGCGTCGACACCAGGGAAGCTAGTTCGTCTCGAATCTGTTCCACGTTCGCCGTTTCCGTTTCCAATCGTTTCAGCATACGTGATATGTTCCTTTTCAAAGCGTGTAACAGTTTGTCACCTTTCCTACGCAATACTTTCTCGATGAGGTACGTGTCGGGGTGTTTTGTTTTAGAGAGTTCCTTTTCGTAAAATCTTCCTTTCAAAATCTCGCCGCTACTATCTTTTATTATATACGTGTGTTGGTTTCCAGGTAGAACTCGAACCACCGTAAAAAGTTCCGTGCTCCAATTTTTTGTGAATCCCTTCTCGAAGGTGCGTTTGAATTTACTGATCCTCACCTGGTCTCCAATTTTGTATTTAGCTTTTTTTGTCGTGGGAGTGTACTTTGGACAGTAAACGGTAGAAATTAAACGCTGCTCGTCAGATTTGGTAACGTCAGCTGGCTTCATGCCTATTGTTCTGTGTGCTGTATCATTATAGGTGTCGACGAGTTCCGGCAGGATGTCGACCCATTTGTAATTTCCCCGAAGCGTGAATCGTTTCCACATGTGTGTTTTCAAGGTTCGATTAAATCTTTCCACGATGCTGGCTTTGATGTGACTGAAGCTCGAATAATGTCGAATGCCATGTTTTTGAATAAATTTTTGGAATACGGCGTTGTAAAATTCTTTACCGTTGTCCGTTTGCAGAAACCGTGGTCG
Source organism: Lepisma saccharinum (assembly GCF_977018435.1). Classification (NCBI taxonomy): domain Eukaryota; kingdom Metazoa; phylum Arthropoda; class Insecta; order Zygentoma; family Lepismatidae; genus Lepisma; species Lepisma saccharinum. Next base: position 9,813,472 of record NC_139254.1, on the reverse strand, counting down.
TCTGCCACCGCTTTCGCGAAAAATTAATTTGAATGCTTCCGTGACGCACGTTCCTGTTTTCGCCTTCAAAGGTAGAGCCCATGCGAATTTCGAAAACGTGTCTATGACGGTGAGGAGGTACTTGTTGCCCTTGTTCAATTTATGCACGTTTTTCAAATTGCCGCTACTCATCTCCACGAGGTCACTTTGCCAGAGGTCGTCGATGCCCTTGGTTACCACAGCCAAACGTTCGTAGTTGCGGCGTGCAGGTTTATGCAATTCTTCGACGATGGCCTGCCTAGACATTTTTTTTGTTTAGAGATTACGTTTCAAGAGAAGCACCAGCGTGATGGGATTCAAAGAGGGTGGCACTTCACTCGTGTTTTGAATGATCAGCTTATCGCCGGCACTCACGTCGAAAACGGTGAGATCTTCGTCTTCGTGTATTTCATATATGTTGCGCGTTTCGTTCCAACGTGCCAGAGGAATGTTTCCTGCTTTCTGGACACCACGATTCGATATCAAAGTCATGGTGGGAACGCTAGCTTTTCTACCGTGAGACCAGTACGAAAATTCGTTTATCTGAATCGTGCCATCGAGGAGAAACTTGTAGTACGGATGATAAGGATGCAACATGTACAGTTTGTTACCTTCGACGAACGTGGAGATTCTCTGTTGATTGGGTACGCTGTTGATTTCGATGGCTTGCAGAGAATGCAGTTTGGCGAATTTAGTGTCGACGCCGAGCAGATTACTGTGAACTTGTCCGAGTTTATTTTCGATGGGCAGCAAATGCTCGACTATGGTATCCGTTACGGTAGAAAACGACGGTTTGATTTTCACTTCCACGTTCAACTGCTTGTAGCTTTCGTTGAGTTCTTGCAACTTGGCACCGAAAGAGGCCAGCGTCGATTCCTGCGTTGATTCCAGCACTCCAACTTGATCTCTGATGTTGACGACAATGTTCTGAAGGTTCTCGATTTGATTCAATTTCGAGCTCTTCTCGGTAAGATCATTCACGATGATTCGCATCTCTGTAAACTGCGTGTGAAGGTCGGCGACGCTCTGCGAAGTGGGCAGCGTCGACACCAGGGAAGCAAGTTCGTCTCGAATCTGTTCCACGTTCGCCGTTTCCGTTTCCAATCGTTTCAGCATACGTGATATGTTCCTTTTCAAAGCGTGTAATTCTTTGGAGGTGGGGAGATTGGCCACTTTACTCTCGAGTTCGCTCAACGAACTTTTGATGTCACTCGAATCGGATAGTGCCGTCACCGCCGTTTTCAATTTTTCCAAATCTTCGCTCGAAGGCACGCTCGTCCGTAACGATTCCAAGTCACCCTGTATGTTGTCCAGTACGTGATGAAAATGAGCGAGATTCGTTTCGACGTTCAAATTTTCTAAATATTCGATTTTATGCTGAACCGTGCTTAACGTGTCTTGAATGCTCGTCAACGCTCTCGCTTCAGCGTGAATATTTTTAATTTCTTCGTTGATCAATTCCAGAGACGCCTGAAGCGTAGCGATGGTGGTTTGAATGTGTTCGAAATCTTGATAGGCCTCCAATTGAATTTTTATGTTCGCGACGCTTTTACCGATGACCTGCAGTTCGTCCGACGATGGTAGGTTCGTCATTGTATCTTCCAAAGTCTGCAACTTGGATTTAATTTCTTCCAACGTGCTGGTGAATTCTTCTTGTAATTTGGAAACGACGACATGTAAGCGTTCTGCGTCTATATCGTTCACGACGGTTTGAAGTTCAGAGAAATTCTTTTCTATTGCGGAAGTTCGTTCTTCGATTTCGAGTTTCAATTTTTCCAAATCTTCATTTTTCGATTGAAATTGCTGTAATTTGGCCAAATCATTTTGAAGCGAATCCACGCTCAACTGTATATTTTGAACGCTGTCGTAAGAAGGTACGTCGACATAATTTTTTATGAGCGTTTTCAGTTCGGAATCGATTTTCAGAATGGGGTCGAGACATTGCGTTTGGAGCGTGGCGATTTCCGACTCTAAACTTTTGTTTAAGGTCTCCTGCAAAGCAATCAAATCGGTCCTCAACTTCTTAACTCGAATGTCCAACATGAGAATCTCTTCTGCGTGGTCTACACGCTTGGTGTTGCCGAAAATGTCGTTAGGCATTTTTGGTTAACGGTTATTTATAATAGGATAGACGATTCGTAATTCTACGAAGAGAGGAATAAGTTTGTCGTAATCTCCGAGGAGTTCTATGTAAAAATAATCTCCTGCAGACACATCGTACGTAATGTTAGAAAGCATCTTGTCGTGCTTGATTCGAAAAATATTCTTGCCGGTAGAAATTTTGATTTCGCCTGCGTTTTCCGGATTCACGGTGATTTGAAGTTTCCCGTCGATCGGAATTTCGTAGAAATGTAAATTGTTATTAAAAACATAAAACATCTTGCCCACATCGTCATTCAGTTTCGTCCAAATGCTGTTGAGATGAACAATCAGTAAACCATTGAGTTTAGATAATACGGAAGATAAGAGGTTATTGGAATTTGGTGGTGCAGTCTCCATGTTGATCTGTTTGCGGAAGCCAAAAAGATTCATTGTCTTTGTTAGTTATTTAAGAATACGGTCAAAGTTTTTTTTGTAATGACACGCAAAGTTTTTTTTTTGTTTGCTTGCGTCACAATACAGGCACGCGCGCGCACGTGTGTGTGTGCGACACATTGTTCCCGAAAGAGGTTTACAAAAATCACGATATATAAACATTTGGTCCCACAGTTGGAAAATTACGATAAGTTGCATTCAAAAGTTTCAAAATATCATATAGTAGAATTTTTGTAGAGTGGGTAGGCAACACCGACGAGCCTCAAATAATAATTCAAGACTCGTCGGTGTTACCAATTCCTATTTGTAGGTTAGCTTAGCCAGTGAAAGATCATATAGTGGAATTTTCTTCGGATGGGTTGGCAAAACCCAAGCCTCAAAAAAGGAACATCCAATAGAGTTGCCAAATATAAAAAAAGGCAATAGACCCCCCTCATAAAAGGCTACAGTAAACCTACAGTGTCGCCAACACTAGGCCCCCAACAGTATTGCCAGACATAAAAAATACATGGACCCCTCAGGTCCTTTGATGAAAATTTACAGTGAAAAACCCAGTAGGTTAACAACACTGTCAAACTACGGTAGTGTTGCCAGATGTAAACAGAGGGCAATAGACCCCCCTCATAAAAGCTACAGTAAAAAACCCACAGTGTCGCCAACACTAGGCCCCTCAAAATATACATCATAAAAAGCTACGACTAGCTCCACATGATGATTCGAGCCTCAAAAAAAAATTCAGAACTCTCATGTACGCTGAGGCTAGTAAAGTTAACATACACCGTAAAAAGCTACGCCTCGCCCGAACACATGTACACTCACACAAAAAGCTAAAAAATTATACACCGTGAAAAGCTACGCCGAGTTAAAAACACTGCTGGTGAGGTTAACATACACCATAAAAGGCTACGCCTCGCCCGAGTTGGCAACACTGCTTGTGAGGTTAACATACACCGTAAAAAGCTTCAAAATATCAGTTGGTGAAATTTTCGTGGGGTGAGTTGGCAACACTGAGCTCCAAATGATGATTCGAGCGCCAAATGAGGGCCCAGTACCCGGACACTGGGTCTACTGCCATGAAACAATTCAATTACTTCACTTTTTAATGGTTACAGGAAGTTAATAGACTCGCTCCAAATGTCGCCAAAAACTTGGGAAGCCAAATCTTACATTGTTTCCAATAGATAGCGCCTCTCAACAAAGGAAACACGATACCAATTGAAGCTATTTTGAACGTTTTATACGGAAATGTCCGACACAAATTGATCTCATGTTTTAGAATGACTACGAAGCAAGTAAACTGAGTGAAAATTACAACTTAAAAGATAAGTAACAAAAGTTAAGAAATCGCCATTCATTGAATACAGCAGTACGTTTATTATAGATTTTCTTCATCAGTACGCATGATATTCGTTTCCGTTGCTTTTATATGCTTCATATGTGGGTTGTTTGAAGCAAATAGCAAGTTGGTAAAGTTATGGATATGACGTAATCAAGTCAGTGTTGCCACATGAAGAGAATTTTCACTTTTGCAGGAAAATTCTGATCGAATTTTAATAGAAATATATAAAAAAATTAAGGGAAGTTAGAAAACTTGAAAGTCAATATGAGTACACATTATATTTGGTTCTAGTTTCATATCCATAAGTTTGTGTTGTTAATTCTTATTTCAACTTCTTTGAGTGTAAACCTAAGTGTCTAGTTATATTTATATTTTGATTATTATACCCCGCTTTTCTTTACCTTTAGTTAATAGCGACGATGAGGATAAATTGTTTGATTTGGTTTATTTTACTTCTCTTTTCTGCAACTTTTGGCTAAACGCGACGATGAGGATGAGTAATAATATGATGAAATTAACGAAGGGACACTCACGAAGAATACCCATTCTTAGTCCGGGATTCGAGGCTGGGACTTCTGCCGTGGTAGCGCGTTGTGATAACCACTCCACCACTTAGATTGCCTCATTATCTTCTTTTATGACTGTTTATTGTTTGGTGAAAGCAATAATATTTACATCGAAGCCTCGAAGTTTTAAATTGAACCGCGGCGGTAACTTCAAAGTTGAACAAAAAAAAAAGTCTGAAAACCGATTTTACAACTTGACAGACGATTCATACACAGCTGACAAGTACAGGGGATGCCATTGTCGCTTGGATTCGTTCTTTCGTTTCGCGCTTGAAAACTAGAGCTTCGGCGCTTTTCATAACCATAAAATAGGGGGGGGAATCGATAAGTGTCACTGGATTACAACAATGCGTTGTCCCAAAGAGCCTCTTGTGAAAGCTGCGTGAGGAAAATCGCAAATTATCCCGTCTCGTTGTCAAACGAGAATACTCGAAATTATTTTTGACGTCACAGCTAGTAATTGTGGATCCGAATTCAGCGTAATTCATATCTGGCCTTGTTGTGAATGTTACTGGAGCATTGAAAACTTTGATTTCTCTGAAGTAATGTGATTGTCAATGTTACTCTACTTTTACTGAAACAATGAGTTTGTTACACTAGCGATGTGATTGTTACTGGAATGCTGTGACTGTTATTCTACCACTGTGACTGTTATTAATAATAATAATAATAAATAGTATTTATTAGAGCGGGCGTGTTTCGGCATTGAGGGTCGTTTTTCCAACGTACCCTTATCTGGGTGATTAATACAATACAAAGATGGATACGTTGAAAAATATGAAAGGGGTTACAAATAAGCTTAGTGGATATACAGTAGATTGAATATAAATGTACGAATTGAATAAAGAATGATTACATGTATAAACTAGTGAACATATATATCTAATGTTCGTCGCTTTCATCTTTATTACATGTCAGCTGAACAATGAATGAAACAATAATAATAATAATAAATTTAAATTACACTCATTGACAAAAAAAATGTTAAGTACCCAGAAGGAAAGGTCCAATTTGAACGTCATTTCGTGCACGTGTGTACCTTCGGTATGTATGTAAATGATTAGAGTTGCAATGATTTGTAACGTCTAGAACGGCCACCAGAGTGCATTAGTTGTTCCACCGCGTCATGGTGTTATCAGGCTTGATAGCGTTCATAAGGCGTGCGTGGAGCGTCAGTCAGTCAACACCGTGAGGGAAGGTGATCAACACGGAGAATGCCTCGTAGACGCATCAGACAGCGTTACCAGCACTTGACGGAGTTCGAAAGGGACCGTTGGAGTCTGCACGAGGCCGATTGGTCGCATCGTGCAATTGCCAGGCATCTTGGGCATTCATGTCACAGTGGCCAGATGTTGCCACCAGTGAGGGTACCTACAGACGTAGTGAAGGTTCCGGTCGACCAAGACTGGCCACGCCAAGGGAGAATCGTAGTATTGTGCGCCAAGCACTGTGCAACCCCATCACATCTGCGTCTCCTATGTGGACTCTCTACAACATCCTGTGTCATCCCGCACCCGTAGACTGGCAGCAGCCGGGCTACGACTTCACCGTTCCATGCGGAGGCTGCCGTTAACACCGGAACACAAACGGCTACGTTAGGAGTGGTGCCGTAACCGGGAGGTATGGACTGCTGACGACAGTAACGAGTGGCGTTGCATCATGTTTGTCGTATGTGTGAGCGCTTATTATGTAAATAGTCTGTATAGTTTATAAGACCTTTGAAATTGTGGATATGTGGATAAAAACAGATTATGTTTTGTCTTGTATAGTTTGTTGAATGGAATTTTGTTATCAATTAAATAATGTTGAATAATGCTTTCATATATAATCTATTCGACACCTTGAGTGCGATCTGCGTGTGTTCCAAATACACAACAGATGTATTAAATGGCGACGAGGAAGAATTTCATTCTACATTTGATGGCGATTTAAGCGTGCCTATGAAGGATTTTAGCGCTGATATTCCATTAAAACCGGACGCAACTCCAATTTTTAAGAGATTTTACAATGTGCCTTATGGAATTAAAGATGAAGTAAAATCAGAATTGGATAAATTGGTAGAAAATGGCATTTATGAAAAAGTCAATACTAGTGAATGGGCCAGTCCGATGGTTGTCATTAAAAAGAAAAATGGAGATTTACGCATTTGTTGCGATCTAAAAAGTACATTGAACAAATATGTAGAAAATGCTTCTTATCCCCTACCACTGTTAAAGGGTATTTTTCAGAAAGTTAGAGGAAATGCCGTATTTGTTAGTTTGGATTTACAAAAAGCTTATTGGCAAATAGCTTTGAGTGAAAAAGCAAAAAGATAATCTATTCGACACCTTGAGTGCGATCTGCGTGTGTTCCAAATACACAACAATGTTCAGCGATGAATCTAATTTCTGCATTACCATGGATGACCACCGTGTGGAAGTATGGCGGCGCCAAGGGGATAGGACACATCCTGCCGATGTTGTTGAGAGCCATTGGGTATGACTTCAGTCACCTCTGGTAGTGGTTCTGGGGGCACAGCGCTACGTCACGGACATCCTGCGTCCTCATGCGTTACCCCTCTTAAGACAGCATCTTGGTCCAGTCTTTCAACACGACAACGCTCGTCCGTGCACGGTAAATGTGTCTATGTACTGCGTGCATAATGTTGGGGTACGTGGCCAGCAAGATCCCCTGATCAGTCCCCGATGGAACATGTAAGGGATCAGCTCGGACGGCAACTCCGACCCAGTGCTGATTTGCAGAATATCGAGGACCAGTTACAACGGCTGTGGGTCGACTTGCCTCGTGAGAGAATGCAAAGGCCCTACGACTCCATCCAAATCGAATCGGCGTATGTATCAAGACCCCAGGGTGTGCACATCCTACTGACATGGGGTCAGCAGTACGCCCGTAGTGCACACTCTGTTGTCCGTTTGATCTGATTTTGTAATCATTGCAATACAGTCACATAACCTGTCAACAGGTGCAGTTTCCACCACTCCTAGGTGCTTCATCGTTTTTGTCCATGAGTGTGTAAAATAAATAATGAAGTTTAGAATGTTGGTAGCTATAAGAAGTTATATGCACGCAGTTGCTACGTATTACAGTGGATATATTTATAACTGAAAAGTTTCGCGTGATTAAGTGCGTACCTGCCTTGCTAGCAGATGATAATTAAGTATCATTTTAAATTGCTTATAGCACTGGATGGATGTGTGTGACTAAACAGTTTGACTCTTACTCAAGCACCGTGACTGTTCTTGACACACTATGACTGTCAATCTCGAAACGATGTGACTTTTATTGGAACAGTGAGACTGTTGCTCTAAAACTGTGACTATTATTGGAACAGTGAGACTGTTACTTTAAAACTGTGACTATTATTGGAACAGTGAGACTGTTACTCTAAAACTGTGACTATTATTGGAACAGTGAGACGGTTACTCTAAAACTGTGACTATTATTGGAACAGTGAGACTGTTACTCTAAAACTGTGACTGTTATTGGAACAGTGAGACGGTTACTCTAAAACTGTGACTATTATTAGAACAGTAAGACTGTTGCTCTAAAACTGTGACTATTATTAGAACAGTGAGACTGTTACTCTAAAACTGTGACTATTATTAGAACAGTGAGACTGTTGCTCTAAAACTGTGACTAATATTGGAACAGTGAGACTGTTACTCTAAAACTGTGACTATTATTAGAACAGTGAGACTGTTGCTCTAAAACTGTGACTATTATTGGAACAGGGAGACTGTTACTCTAAAACTGTGACTATTATTAGAACAGTGAGACTGTTGCTCTAAAACTGTGACTATTATTAGAACAGTGAGACTGTTACTCTAAAACTGTGACTATTATTAGAACAGTGATACTGTTGCTCTAAAACTGTGACTATTATTGGAACAGTGAGACTGTTACTCTAAAACTGTGACTATTATTGAAACACTACGGATGATACTACACTTACTTTTCCACCCAAGTAACTTTAACTCAGTTATTTTTCAAACAAGCAGTTTTGATTTGATTTGATTTGGTTTGCTTTATTTTACTTCGCTTTTTGTGCCACTTTTGGCTAATTTGCGAAGATAAGGATCAGTGATGATATGATGAAATTGATGGATGGAGACTCACAAACATCCATACCCAGGTCAGGATTCGAACCCGGGACCCCTGGCGTCATAGCGCGATGTGCTAACCACTCTACCACAGGGGCCTGCAAAGAAGCAATTTTAACTCTATTATTTTTCCAAATAACTTTATCTTGATTAGTTTTTGAAGTAAGTGGGTATAACTGTTACTTTTTAACCAGATAACTTTATCAGTTTTAGTTTCTGAACCAAGCAACTTTATCTCACTTACTTCTTCAATCACTGTTATCTCTGTTACTTTTCCATATAATTAACTTTATCCGAGTTACTATTTCATCTAAGGAATTGAAACTCGGATACTTTTCAAATAAGTAACTCTCGCTCAGTTATTTCTTCAATTAAGTAACTTTAATTGTGATTACTTTTCCAAACAAGTAACTTAAGCTCAGTTGCGTTGTCATTTTAAAAATGAACCAGTAACTTTTTAAGACTTGAGTTGGCAACAGTGTCTCTCTGCTTCTGGCATTCTCCTTAAGTACTTGATGTTCCATCCTCGAGGTCCGCCTGTCACTTGGAACTATTTAACTAAGATTCATCACGTTTGCTGTGTTACCCTTTCTCCGTCCTCCTGCGATGATGGCTGATAATAGAAGCGTGTTTTCGACACGTCTCCTTCCACCTTCCCCTCATCTCTCCTTCTCTTCTTCTTCCACCTTGGAAACCGGAATTATCTCTGACAGACAATTTGGAGGGAGGAAAAAAGAGAGGTTGGGAACTGATGCGATGCTTTCTAGTTCTTTTGTACTTAACTGAGTCGGAAAAAGAGTGTTCTCTGTTTTCATCTTTTCTCTTCTGAAAATCGTTCATTCTTTTCGTTCTCCTTCGCTTTTTTCTTCTCATAGTTTCTGACGCGACCCTCTTAAAGTAGTCAAATGATGGAGAAGCATCCTTTTAGTGTCTATCGCCTGCTTTCACTGGAGACGAGAAGTTTTTGGATGTTGTTGGAGAGTTTTCTTAGCTCCTCTGGGTATTTACTCACCCATGGTCCAATACAAGCTGCATGCTTTGCCTTTTGACAGCAGTTAAGCTTACTTCTTTGCTACTTCGTTCCTTTTTACTTTACACTGCAAGGGTTTTATGTAGCTCGCCCCTTATCGCTGTCCTGTGATCTTTCTCTAGCACACTGACTTATTGAAACACTGTGACCGTGATTCCGTCACTGTGACTGTTCCTGGAATAGTTACCTGATTTTTGTTTATTTTACGTCGCTTTTCACTGTGACCGTGATTCCATCACTGTGACACTTTCTGGAATATTTACTTGATTTTGTTTATTTTACGTCGCTTTCACTGTGACCGTGATTCCATCTCTGTGACTGTTCCGGAATAGTTACCTGCTTTTGTTTATTTTACGTTGCTTCTCAATGTGACTATTCCTGAAATAGTTACTTGATATTGTTTATTTTACGTCGCTTTTCACTGTGACCGTGATTCCATCACTATGACTGTTCCTGGAATAGTTACTTGATATTGTTTATTTTACGTCGCTTTCACTGTGACCGTGATTCCATCACTGTGATTGTTCCTGGAATAGTTACCTGATTTTGTTTACTTTACGTTGCTTGTCACTGTGACCGTGATTCCATCACTGTGACTGTTCCTGGAATATTTACTTGACTTCGTTTATTTTACGTCGCTTTTCTTCCACTTTTGGCTAATCGCGAAGATGAGGATGAGTGATGATATGATGAAATTGATGAAATGATTCTCAGAAAGCACCCACTCCTAGGTTGGGATTCGAACCCGGGACCCCTGACGTCGTAGCCCTCTGTGCTAACCACTCCGCCACAGGGGCCGGATGTTCCTGTATGACTGTGCACATTTTTCTAGGCCATTTATAAATCTTGAATAGTAGAACTAATAATAATTTTTATTTCTAACATTAAATTATTCATATTATAAAGTAAAAACTATTATAATCTAATAAAAATAAACCAATATTATTCCAAATTAAATATTAATTATTATTATTGTTGTATTCTTGGAAAGATTTTTTCCACTCGACTAGCCAGGTGAGTGAATATCCAGCACAACTGTATTAAAATTAATAATACGAGTACTTAATATTACAGTAAAACCTCGTTAATCCGGACTAATGGGGAGATAAGTTGACCGGTTTAATGAAAGTCCGTATTAACGGAAATTACCTATAAGAACAGTAGAAAGTACATTAAAACTTCGTTTATAGCAACAAAATATGTTTATTATGGTGCATTTAAAGGGCATAGGCCTAAATACACTATACAGGACAGTACAATGTCTGCAGGAAACAGAATTTCATCAGTGGTTGACTGTCTTTTCTTTGGGAAGTTCTCTTGTTGACTTCTAGCCACATTTAAAACCTTGCATTCTGCTTTTTTTTGGCCTTTTGCCTGTCAGGCTTATCGGAGTCCGGATTAACGAGGTTTTACTGTATTAAAATATTTATGTAAACATACGCACATTGTTATTTTGCGTATGATCAGGGATTGGATATATTGTTTGACTGACTTGAAATATTGGGGTTAATCTCTCAGAACAACAGACCACACGATTGATTGATTGAGTTGGTGTTTTAAGCCCACTTTATGCACAGTAAGGCTAATCGGGACTGGACCTAGATATTAAAGTGGGATCCGAACCACTATGTGGCTCCACCGGGTATCGAACCCGGGACCAAACAAATAATAATTAAGAAATATGAAGAGAAAACAAAAGCCGTAAGAAGATGAAGGCAGAAACAACACATATTCAAATAAGAGGGAAGCATATATGAAAGCTACAATATGTATTATTAAAGAGTATGAACAATTTAGTTCACTCTGAAATTGGAAATTTAGTGAATTATGAAAAAAAATATATCGAACCGAAATTGTCCGTTGCATTTGCGACGAGACGGAACCAGAAGCGTATTTACAAACCCTATAGTACTGCAGATCCTCAAGCGATATTTGGCTACTGATTGGCTGCCATTCCGGAAGTTGATGCAGAGTTCCTTCAAGTTAACGCTAGATGGCAGGGTTAAAATCAACAGTGTAGATTTCAGATATCCGTCCAACAAGATAAGAAACCCACTTACAGTAAGGTTAATTTTTTAGCAAGATTATTTAAATTAATGTTTTAGAAGACAGAAATCAGAACTCTTCTTCAAGTGAATGATTTTTTCTAATTAAAGTCACAGCAGCGCAAACATTGTAACTACCAATGACTATTGAGAAAATTATGTATATCCAACGTATAGCATTTTAAACATTATATTTCATTATATAAACGTACATTTCTTAACATAATTTCGACAATCTGTTTACAAACTTTATTACTATACAATCACAAGTCTTATTTTTCCGTACTTTTGCTGTAAAT